>NC_090232.1:6580661-6650661 GCF_024489055.1 Chanodichthys erythropterus | reverse complement strand
GCTAATCAAAAACAAAGGTAAATACTGTGAAGTATTATTACAATTTAAAATCACGGTTTTCTATTTGAATATATTTTGAAATCTAATTTATTTCTGTGATCAAAGCTGAATTTTCAGCATCATTACTCCAGTCTTTGGTGTCACATGATCCTTCAGAAATCATTCTAATATACTGTTTTGCAGCTCAACAAACATTTCTTATTATTATTATCAATGTTAAAAACAGTTGCAATGCTTCATGTTTTTAATATTTCTCAGAATTTTTTGATGAATGAAGAAGCTAATAATAACAGCATTTATTTGAAATAGAAAACTGTGGTGGCTTTATAAATGTACTTACTGTCACTTTTGATCAATTTATTGTGTTCTTGTTGAATATAGGTATTAATTACTTTGAAAAACTTTTAATCGGTAAAGCACTGAAAATGTGAAAAAGAAGCACTGGTGGCCAGTTTGTTAATGAATCATTATTTTGAATAGGATGGTTTCATTGAATCATTTGATCCAAAAGTAGTCTGGTTGAATGATTCATTCACAGGTCAGACTGATCGGGTTGTTAACTTAATGATCCATTCAGGCCTGTCATCATTCAGGCAATGATCCATTCAGGCCTGTCATCAAAAACAACAACACCAACAAAAATATAATATATATATATATAACACTTTACTATGGGGAACAATTCTCACTTTTAACTAGCTGCTTAATAGCTTGCATACACTCTAAAAAAAGCTGGATTGTTTCAACACAAATTTGGGTTAAATATGGACAAACCCAACTGTTGAGTTAAACAATTAATTTAAATATTGAACTCAACACCTGAGTTTGTCCATATTTGACCCAAACCCAGCATTTTTTTTAGTGTGCGTTACTGGAATATTGGCTGTTTGTTAGTACTTATAAACCACATCCCTACAATCCTACCCAATACCTAAACTTAAAGGCTACAACATCTACCTTACTAACTATTAATAGTCAGCAAATTAGGAGTTTGAGGCGAAAGTCACAGTTAATAGTCAATATATGCTCCCCATACTAAAGTGTTACCAAAAACCTTCCATAATGACATGAGGGTGAGTAAATAAGTACATAAAAGCTTGGCCCACAACAAGAACAGACGCATAGAAATTGATCTTAGTCCTGTATTTATGCTTCTCTTCTTGCTTTTTTGAATTGTAATCTTGTATTCCTCATTAGGGCATGTTTTTACCGATCGTAAACATGGTAGGTTGATAAATGCTTTCCATTTGTTCCACTAATGGCTTACAATCCAAACTTGCCCATGCAACACTTCACTGGTCAGTTGCTTCTGGCTAAACAACATTTTGATTATTTATTTCTTAGTTTACTTTCTTTCTTTCTTACTTTCTTTCTTTGTACTTAAGAACATTATTTGTATACAAATACAGCATGTGCTTTTAATAGACTGCCAGCTACATAAGATGAAATGGGTCTCTTAAAACCCATGAAGACCAATACTTAGCAATTCTCGCCAAGACACTAGCACAACTGTATTTATGTTTATGCCTGATATAATTAACTATTGATTTAGCTTTTCAAGTCCTTCTCTTTTTCCTGATGAAATGTACCCGAGTGGAGCAAAGCCAATACGCATAAAATTATTTTCTGTTTCTTTGGTGCCAGTAGAGTTATTGCTCTCTTTCTGCTGCATTTTACAAAGGTCCACAGGGCAATTGATTACGCTTGCGGTCGGGAGAAGCCATCAGGGTCTAAATGACCTTGATTGACTGAGGTTCACAAGCCCACAGCACCAGCTCAACTCTTGTCATCCTGCACATACAGACTGCAGATTTTGGACGCAGTTACATTTATAAGCAGCAACTGGGAATTTGTGCCTCTTAATGGATTCTTCTTTGATTGGCTGAACTTGTGGGGTTATTTTAGGCTTGCAGCGGTGTTCAAATCTCTAGGAATCTGTGGCAGAGAAAGAACAGCCCGAGTGATGTGCGGTGGCACATTTTAAGTGGGTGGTGACAATGACAGTCAAATCCCTGAGACTAAATATTTTGCATAATTCCCTAGTTTCACATTCGCATGATGTGAATTTAGAAGAGATTTTGTGTTGTCTGGCCAGCCAGAAAGCTGACAGACCACACATACACTGTAAAAAAAAAAAAAAGTTGGTTTAACCTAAAAAGTAAGTTACCTGGTTGCCTTAAAATTCCGCCTTAAAGTTCATTGAAATAAAAAAAAATGAGTTAATACAATGAAGGCGATTAGTTTAATCAACAGAAACGTAAAATAATATGTTATATGAACCACATTAATTATCTAAGTTGATTTGAGAAAAGAAAAAAAAAATGTTTTGACAAATCAGCAAAATAATTTGCTGTTCTATATTCTGTTAGTTTGGGGTCATTGTTTATTATGAATAATATTTTTTTTTAATAATCAATCCTTTTATTCAGGAATGATGCATTACATGGATCAAAAGTGACATTTAGGTAACAATTTACAATAAGGTTCCATTTGTTAACATTAATTACCTAACAGCGAAGGACAAATCTTAAAAAAATTATATATATATATATATATATATATATATATATATATATATATATATATATATATAATTTTAGTTACTGTTAATTTCAACGCTTACTAATTATTAAAATCAAAAGCTGCATCTTTTAATTATGTACTGGACCTGTGCTGACAACTGACAATGAACAGTTGTATTTTCATTAAAGAACATTAACAAAGATTATTAAATATTGCAACAAATGAATAGTTCACTGTTCCTTATTTTAAAGTGTTATCAATATTTATAATATTACCAATGCTTTCTATTTCAAATAAATGCTGTTCTTGTGAAATATCTATTCATCAAAGAATCCTGATGAAAAATATCAGGGTTTCCACAAAAATATGAAGCAGCACAACTGTTTTCAACACTGAAAATAATCAGAAATGTTTCTTGAGCAGCAAATCAGCATATTAGAATGATTTCTGAAGAATTATTTAAAATTGTAATAATCTTTCATTGTTGTTAGTGTATTTTTGATCACATAACTGCAGCCTTGCTGAGCATAAGAGATTTTTTATTTATTTTTTTAAAAACATCCTGCATGACAAAAACATGCAAGAACATGAAGTAATACAATACATTTTAGCACATTGACTTTAAGTAAGGCCAGCAGAACCACCATGTACTTTCCCTAAAAAACAGAACAATAACGATTAGAAGCATTCGCCATCACTGGTCGTTTTCTAACATCTGCCGCAGCATCATATCTGTCCTCATTCCCTCCCATTGCATGATTAATGGAGCTCTCCTCTGTAGTCTGCATGCACGAAGTGAGCATGCCTGGATCCCAATCACTTGACGACCATATAATACTGGTTTATCCCTAACTCTCGCCTATATATGCTCCCATATATATACCTTTGCTCTCAGTGTAGCTCATGCACTTTATGGTGTCACTCCCATGACAGGGAGTAAGAGCTCGATCTGAGAAGTGGAACCATTTAAAACCACCATTAGAGAGGCAATCTGAAAAAAATGAGATTTCAAAATGCAGAGGCCTCATTTGTTATGTGACTTACAATAAAAATGGAGCCTGGCTATATGCCTGTGATGGAGTGGAGAGAGAAAAAAAGAAACTCTATAGAATAAGACTTTCTGGTATCTACCGCAGTGCCATTTTTAAAGGCTACACAATAAGACATAATACAATGGATGGTTGAGGTTCTAAAATCTGATTGGATGAGCTGCACATCAACCAAATTCTATAGTAACACACCAAATTGCTGTGAACTGATTGTTTATTTTGATTTTTAAAGTTAATAAAATTAGGAATTTATTTATTTTTCTACTTTTTCTATAACCCATCCATCCATCCATCCGAAAGAAATATGATTCTTTCCAATAGAACAATAGAAGCAAATAAACTTAAGCTGAGTCACTTTTGCACATGTAATATTCAGAACTTCTACCATTTTATTTAGCTCCACTGCTATTTTTTGCATCCTCCAATGAGTTCTTGATTTAATATGCCTGCACCAAGGGTAGCTTGAAAGAGGAAATATTTCTATAGTGAGTTTTACCACTAGTAATTGTCTGTTTAGATTGACTCGGTTAACTGGAAGGCTTGCATAATGTAAACCTGAAGTAAAAGTAAAGGAGATGCTTGAATTTCTCTGCAATTTATATAATGAAGTCACAAAGTCTTAATGGGTTGAGGTGGGACCGAATCATTAGAAAAATATACACTCACTGGCCACTTTATTAGGTTCACTTTGCTAGTACCAGTTTGGACCCATTTTGCCTTCAGAACTGTCTTAATTATTCATGGCATAGATCCAATGAGGTGCTGGAAACATTCCTCAGAGATTTTGGTCCATACTGACATGAGAGCATCATGCAATTTCTGCAATCGGCTGCACATCCATGACGCAAATCTCCTCCAATCTCCATCAGTTTGAGATGATTTGAGCTTTGTGACATGGTACGTTATACTGCCGAAAGTAGCTATCAGAAGATGGGTCAGTGTGGTCATAAAGGGATGGATATGGTCTCAAACAATAATCAGGTAGGCTGTGACAATTAAACAATGCTCATTTGGCACTAAGTGGCCTAAAGTGTGCCAAGAAAATATCTCACACACCATTACACCAGCAGCAGCCTGAACCGTTGATACAAGGCAGGGTGGATCTATGCTTTCATGTTGTTCATGCCAAATTCTGATCCTACCATCTGAATGTTGCAGCAGAAATCAAGATTCATCAGACCAGGAAATGTTTTTTTCCAATCTTCTATTGTCCAGTTGTGTGCCTGTGTGAACTGTAGCCTCAGTTTTCTGTTCTTAGTGGACAGGAGTGGCACTGGTGTATCTTCTGCTGCTGTAGCTCATCTGCTTTAAGGTCGGACATGTTGTGTGTTCAGAGATGTTCTTCTGCAGATTGGTTGTAACGAGTTATTATAACATCTACATGCCTAAATTGCTGCCATGTGATTGGCTGATTAGATATTTGTGTTAACAAGCAGCTACATAGCTGTGTATCAACTTAAAAAAAAAGTTGGAAAAAAGTTTGTTTCTCCATGGCATATGGATTATGTGTATGCTGTTGTACAAACTAGAACATTTATTACATGGGACAAATCAAATCCAGAGAAGATGGCAGAGATACTGTATAGATTGAAATATCCAAGCCTCCCATGTTGACATACACAGCTCAGTAATGGTGATGTTTATGTGTAGAATAAGAAGTAGTAAACACAGAGAAAAATACAGTTTGGAGGTAGACGAATAGTTCACCCCAAAAGGAAAGTTTTGTCATCATTTACTCCCCCTCATGTCGTTCCAAATGCTCATGATTTTCTTTCTTCTTTAATAGTTGCAGAGTCAGGGAAATGACACATTGCCTCTCAATATATGATAAATAAATCAAATTGCTGCATCTTACAAAATAATGGACCAAATGCATATGAATTAAATTCAGAGGGAGCTTGGCAAAACAGATGAGTAGACTGAAAAGATTTGTTTCTTTTTCTCAATAAATGAAGAGTGAAAGCAGGTTTATACGTGTTATGAGTTTGCCATTTTATGAATAGTTTGAGCTTTGCAGACAACGCTAAATGCAGTTTAAAACAAGAGGGACTTTTACAAAGTCTTGATTTTGTTGCAGCTCCTCTCTTCCAAGTCTGTCAGTAACGCTCTGGGGTGTGTTTCCTAAAGCAAACTATGGTCGCAAGTTCTGTCATTACCAATAGAGTTTAATGGGACATACGACCATAGTTGACTAACGATGCTTTTGGGAAATACACCCCTGTTTAGTTCCTGTTTCTATGGCCCTATCCCAAATGGCACCCTAAACCCTCATGGTCTTCCTCTGAGTCCGCACTTGCGGAGACTAGCGGGCTCAGCAGAAGTGCGCATCGAGGGCACATAGCGGCTACAAAGGGGGCACTCGCGAGCACCCTTCTGAAAGCTAAAATGACGAATGGGACAACCTACAGTCTTGTGGACTTAACGGACATGCACATGCAGCAGCCATTGTAAGTCCACAAGACCAAAAGTGTGCATGAAGTGTGTCATTTGGGAAAGGGCCTATGAAGCCTGAAAAGTGCAATGTGCTCTGATTGGTCGGCTGGATCAGTGTGCTGTGATTGGTCAACCGCTTTAAGCTTGTTTGGTAAATGTCCCGTCATTTGCTATAATCACAAGTCTCAACCAGAATCCGCCCATTTATTCTGTGTATGCCTTGGGCGGGAATAATTTAAATGAGGAATATTGTGACGTGTTTGTTCCTGGAAGAAAACTCAAGACTACATTGGAGGCGTTTCAGGGAATTCAGAAACAGTGCGCATAAAGCTATTTTTCATGCTAGATTTGTTTGCTGCCAACAAAAACATTTACAAATGAAGCTAAAACAGAATCAACCACACGACTTCAAACAACTCAAGCTATTGGTGTTATGTTACTGAATGAAACCATTTCTTTGAGCATATTAGTTCAATGACTCACTCATCAAAGACTATAACCTGCAGAAAGAATAACTGAAAACTATTACAGCACAAAACAGACAAGCATTACACAATAATACATAATATAAGTAATCACTATTAATCATCACAACACAATCCATTGGATTTGCCCATCTAACACAATGAGAAAAAAGAACCTGCACCCTGTACATGGCAAGCATCTTATACTAATCTATAAAATAAGTGCAGTTTTGATGGGAGATGCATTCGAGCAGATGAAAATGAAAAGTCTGGCATGGAAACGCATGGTAGCTGCGAGGCATCACTTGCTGTTCACACTTGACAAAACATTTTCAGACCTGGTGTCTGGAATACAGTTTAATGGCCGGGGGGAGTTTAGGGAAACATTCTCGTGCTCTTCCAGGGCTCACAGGGCATATCAGAGAAATGCTTAGTGACAAACGCGGGGCGGTGTGTATTGTGTGATCCAGACAGCTCAAAGCTTTTGGTTTGTAGAATTTAAAAGTAAGTGACTTTGAGTGTGCCCATGCTAATGCATTGCAAATTTATGTTGCAATTAGACACTAGTATAATGAATGTCTCCATTAGACCATACGGAAGAGTCATTTTATGGAACCCAAGACCAGATTCTTTGTGGGTTTGGGTGAGAAGTTCCACAGGGCATTTGGCGACACAAGCGCTGAACTTTCTAGAAATGATTCAAGGGTGATATTCTTAGATCACTAACAAGAACAAATTGCCACACATGAATCACTTTCAGACCAGAATGTCTAGCAGGCAATAAACAATTAAACATGTTAGCTGTAAAAAAAACAGCATAGATGCAATTTTAGCACATTACTGTGATGGCCGGATGTATCTGGATAATGTGTTGGAGTCAAGCACTGAGAAAAATCAAGCATTTACAACAGCATCAATAGAAAACTAACCTAACTATTTGCCCACATCCCTCGAGACCAATTTGAATTCAATTTAGAATCAATTAAAGGCTTGAAAATGACTAAATAAATGAGCAAATAGTACATTTAGACCTCTGAAAGTTTAAGTACAGGGATTAGCTTTAACAAAAAATAAATAAATAAATAAACCTAAATGTCTGAGATGCTACTTATGTGCACAGATGAACAGATTTTTCATTAATGTATTCAATTATTCTGCATCTAACAAGCTCAACTACATTAAAATCATTTTATTTATGAGGAAAGTATCTTCTTGGTATATTATATCTTCTGGGGTACATTGACAGGCCAATAATGTACTAAAAACATAAAGGTTTTTCCTTTAGAATTTTCGTGGACATACGACAACGTTGTCAAAACGATCCCCATTCACACAGATCTGCGAAGGCAACTAAAAAGCTGTTATATGCATGCCAGGCCAGTAGTTGGCGATGTTACTTTGTAAATAAAAAATTACATGCCTATGTGTTTTTATCGTTTACACAGAGACAATAATGGTATTGTTTTTAAAAACTTGCACTTTGAAACCTGTTTTTAAAAGTTAGCATTTTCAGGCCCTCAAAACCACGTCGTCATGTAAATGAATGGCCAAAACACATAAAAACTGTGCCGTTTTAACTACAAAATGCCAAAAGTAAGCAAATGACCAGACTGATAATAAATGTTGATCAATATTGGGAGGCTAATTATAGCCTCTATAGTGTAGAGCATGTATTTAAAATAATACTAACAAAATTAAAAAGCAATGAATGTCCTGAATATCCAGATTTATCTGGATTATATATATATATATATATATATATACACATATACATACCATACCATATGTATATTGCATTGCTGATGCATTATATATGACAGCTGTACAATATATGTGAGCAATTTGCACATCATGACATCTAATGTCTGAGAGGCATTTATCGGAACAACAGGAGTCAACAGGATGCTTTGTTAAAAACATTAAATATTAATCTGTACTTCAGTTTATGAAATCATATTGTGTAGGTTGAACATGGTGAACTGAGCTGAACATTTTCATTTTAATGCAGTGATGCAAAATTAATAGATGCATTTTTTTATTTAGATTCTGAATGAAGATACACACATGAACGAAAAAAAAAAAACAAAACAAAAAAAAACAAAAAACAGTAAAGCACAAACAGACATCAACAGCAATCCCGGAAATCATCCCATTAAGACGATGAGTCATCCCATGCAAACACTGTCTGATAAATCTGAAATTCCTGTCCCAGCCAACAGTTCCACTCTAACATATGTTTACACAGTGTTGGATATTCAGGACACCCACACACTAGTTTGTGCTGCGTCAGAGAACTCTCCGAATCTATTTTCAATGCTGTTGATGCGTCACCGAAAGTAACACTGTCATGCGACCAAAAGTTGAGAACCCCCTTAAAAGGGTTTTTTTAGAAACACTTTTTATTATGCTGGTTGAAACTCTTTTCACATCCTGATAGCAGTCAACAATAGAAGTGGTCTAAATATTAAAACCACCTTTTACAGTTCCTCCTGAACCAAAACAACAAGCTTATGATGCATTCATGCCATGGCGTTATTTCCGTAATTACTAAACTACTAAACTGTTTACATCCTCAGACTTGGATCCTCAAACTCAGATGCATTTCTGTGGCAATACTACTTTACAAATCATTAATGACTTATCACAGTCAGATAAAACTGGAAGTTGAAACACCAGTAATTTTTACAGGCTAAATGAGTTAGCTTTATAAATTTGTTCTTATTAGTGACTGAAACCATAAGAAGAAAAAAAAAAAAAAAAACGGCACCATACAGAAGAACTGGTTATAGTCCAAAGAGGAACGAGGGGATGATGAAAGTACAAACAAGGCAATAGCAGATATCCCAGCATGATAAAGCAATGTAACAAGGACAAGTAGGGAAACTAAGGGTAGGAAACAGGGTGTAAACTAAAAGTCTTTGAAAATAAAAAAACAAACACAATGAAAGTGAGACACTGGTTCAAAAATGCTAAGCTACCGAAAAAGATGATGAGGTTGGACAGACAGCTGTTTTAATTTCCAAATAACTGTCAGTCTCTGTCAATGCTTATATATCAAAAGTGTGCTGAGTGAAGTTAAGATCTTTATCCAGTGTAATGCCAAGATATCTGAAGTACTCCACCACTTCGACCTTCTCTCATTTAATGGCAATTGGTAACAGAAGAATGGATTTGGAGGAGTTAAAAAAAGCAGTCCTTTAGTTTTTGAGATGTTAAGGTGGAGACAATTATCATCTTACCATGTACTAAAAAAGGATACAGAGCAAAAAAGGAGTCATTGTCGTTATTATTAAGCAGTGCAAGAATAGCTGGATCATAATGGACTAAATACAGACCCTTGTGGGGCGCCGGTGTTGAGGACATTGGTGGGCGATACTGAATTATCAATCATTACCACTCAGTCTATTAGAAAGGAAATTATAGACCCAGTTTTATTAATGGTGATGGAACTTGTAAATGCTGCAATTTCTTGATTACCTGAAATGAATCTGCAGCAGTCATGTGGTACAAGTCAGAGCTCTTTAAATTGTTTACATTCATTATTATTGTAATGTTATATGCTTTGAGGCTAACTTAATGCCAACTCTCATGACGCTTTGCAGACTCTGCTCTGTCTGTGTGCATTCATGTGTTTTGGAGGAGGCGTGGCTTTGGAAAGCTTTGTAGGGAGTGTGGCATCTTATGCTTTGAAAGCTAGCTTGCTATTGCTAGCCTCTCCGAAAATAGTCGACCCTAGCTTTAAAATAGATCTTACACACCATGATTTTAGCTGTAATAGGTGCCTTTGTTTATTTAGGAACCTTACCCATTTAAAGGTTCAGTGTGTAAATTTTTGCGGCATCTAGCGGTGAGGTTGCGAAATGCAACCAACAGCTCAGTCCACCGCTCACCTCTTCCCTTTCGAAGCACATAGAGAAGCTACAGTGGCTGACACAGGACAAAGATGTCATTGTCTGAGACAGAAGAGAGTAGCCAGTCAAGCAAATGTGCTCTGTACAGCAGTTTGTCCATTTAGGGCTACTGTAGAAACATGGCGCCACAAAATGGCGACTCTGATGTAAGGGGACCCGTGGTGTATGTGGATAGAAATGGCTCATTTTAGGGTAATAAACACATCATGGTTCATTATGTAAGGTTTTTAACATAGTTATATATTATATTGCATTTCTGTCAATAGATCCTCTTAAATATTAAGCAGTGGACCTTTAATATCCTGAAAGTTGCTGAATCTTTACTCCTACATCCCTGAAACACCCACTAGATGTTAGTTTTACCTTTTTTGTTGATACAAAGACTGGATATAAAGACTGCACCAGCAGGATGTTTTCTGAAGTGTTTGATTGGTCAGTGTCTCACATATGATCTGGTAATTATCCTGAAGTGTGCTATTGCTGGACCATGTGAACTATGGCTGATTCTGATTTGTCATGAGTAATTCAACTGACTTGCCCAATTATCACGCCATAATTTTCTGGTGCTTGCGAGATGCCTAACGGTCAACATGTCATCCTTCTTCCTGAAGTCATTGACAGTCTGGATGGATCACACTTGAACTGATGTGTTTGTCCAATTATAGTGTAAATATAGTGGATTATGCAACAGAGTAATGGTGGATGTTGTACATGACACACACACACACACACACACAAAAAGTTACACAATAGAAATTGCATTACTCATGGTTTAATTGCTGCACTTTTCATTAATTGGCTATTTTGGTGGTATAAACACAAAAAACACTCAATTCTTTGAAATCAATGAAACCCTTCAGTTTAGTTAGATAACTGGGTGCTTATCTGTTATACATATTTATGTGTGGGTGTATATATATATATATGATAAATAGAAATAGAATGAATTATATAAACAATAAAATTATGAAAACACATACAACTGCAAAAAAAAAAAAAAAATTAAACTAAAATTGAAAACTACAAATATAAAAATATGCCAATTCAAAATATAAATATTACAATATAAATACTACTAAAATAACACAGAAATTGTATTATTATTATTATTATTATTATTATTATTATTATTATTTATTTTATAGTGAGGGATTCCTACTTTTTATTTAAGGGAATGATTGTGAGATTTATACTATAAAATAGTTAAGAAAACCCAGTTGCAATTCATCAACAGTACAGCATGCATCACCGAAATGTCAGAAAATAATCCCTTGTTTTGTTACGTAGTGTTTCTACATGTCATATTCATTAAAGCCATCTGATCTGTGTTAGATCGTAATGCCAGAACACTGTCAACCCGACATTTGAGTGATGGAATCCGTTGACAGCTTGTCCCATGGCCAACACTACCTCTGCTGAAGAGACAAACAGACCTCAGCCTATTTGTGTCATGATCAATACTTTGTCATAGTACATTACTCAAGACGCTTTTACAAGCCACCTATATTCAAGTCAACAAGGCCCTCCATTTACTCAATCAAAGAAATGAACAGTAACAACAGAGCATGGATGAAATTAAGATGCATAGCCAGCCATTTGAAGTTTTTATTAAAATCATGAGTGTTAAAGTTCTCTCAACTGAGCTAACAGTCTGAATTAAACAGCTCTCAATAGTTTTTAACGATCTATTAGCTCTGGAAGTTGATGTTATTTTGGTTCTCTCATTTCTAAATGTGACGTTAATGAAATTTAACTAAAATAATGGCTAGATTGCAATAATTCTTATTAAACATGGATAAGGTGAGCTTTGATAACACTAGTGATACTGTGCCAAGTTGGCATTTGTTTGAGTTTCTTAAAGAAACAGTACACCCAAAAATTCCAGTTCTGCCTTTTTTGGATTAGTTCATCCAAAAAATTAAAATTCTGTCAGTAATTACTTACCCTCATGTTATTCCAAACCCATAAGACTTTTGTTCATCTTCAGAGCACAAATGAAGATCTTTTTTTATTAAATCTGAGAGCTTTCTTTCCCTCCATAGACAGCTACGCAACTACCACTTCGAAGCTTCAAAAAGTTGATAAAGAGATCATAAAACTAATCCATATGAATTAAACAGTTTAGTCCACATTTTCTTAAGAGACACAATCATTTTTTTATGATGAACAGATTGAATTTAGGCTTTTATTCACATAAACATTCATCACACATCAGTTGTGGTAAACAGAATCTCAAGCATGCTTGATTGATGCGTGTGAGAACCAACGAGGTTCATTCTCGTGTGAAATGCAGCACATTTGAGCTTCTGGAAGAGGTTTGTTTTCCGATCAATGTTTATATGTAAATCAATGTTCGCTGTTTATATGTAAATCAATGTTCGCTGATTAATGACAGAGTTTTCATTTTTGGGTGAACTGTACCTTTAATTATTCAACATCACATAATTACAAACATGTGGCTGTTATTTTATCTATGGAATGCAAAACCAGAGGTTTTCATGAATCTTCATACACCTCATTTGCATTCTGTAACGGATGGGAGCAGGACAACAGAGTTGGAGATCCACATGCAGGCTTTATTAGAAAGAGCGTTGTTG
This sequence comes from Chanodichthys erythropterus, assembly GCF_024489055.1. Taxonomy (NCBI): domain Eukaryota; kingdom Metazoa; phylum Chordata; class Actinopteri; order Cypriniformes; family Xenocyprididae; genus Chanodichthys; species Chanodichthys erythropterus. The sequence goes on along the minus strand of NC_090232.1, from coordinate 6,637,684 downwards.
TACAGGCAGTGGGTCAAACACCAGTGTTGGGGATAAACAGTTTAGGACCCTTGAGACCAGATATGTTGAATAAAGACAGTTTCATCAGCAGAAGCCAGCTTCAAGTTTCCCAAGGAGTTCGTAGGCCGCTCTGCATACATTCACATTTCCACAACAATTATACTCTAACAGAGTCAACTAACTACGTCATTACTTCAGATTGGATGATTCTGATTGGCTAAGGAAAATAGACAAGATTAGAAATTTTCCACACGTGGACAAATAGTAAGAAGCATATCTCCCTTCATCATGGTGATGACGAGGGGGACCCTGGATTTAGGTACCGGATGTCCTTTTGGACTCATGACATGGTGTCTGCTGGTCTCAAGCAGAATGCCAGTTGTCCAGTACAAAGGGATCTGCACAGAACACTTAGCGCACATACACAGATACACATGATTCACAGCTTCTTCAAGGCTGAAGTTGATCTGAGCTCTGCTCTCAGCAGGAAACTTTCCCCTAAACATACAGATAACATGTTCTTTTCTCTCAGTCAGAGGTACAGAGGAAAATAGATGCTTTAACATACATTGAAGAAGTCATTCAAATATTTTAACAGAAATATAAATGTTGATTAATAACTTAAAAGATATATATTGAAGCGGCAGTGGATTCCAGAATCCACCCCTTCAGCAGCAAACAGGAACAGGAAGGCAAGGCAAATGAGTAATCCAAAACACAGGCAATGGTAGTGATGTTACGTTCTGTGCCGAGGCTTCAGAGCGTGCGTCTAGAAATCCCGGAAGCTTTCAGTGAAGCGCGTATCGAGGCTTGTATCGTTTTAGACCAATGACGTCATTGATGACGTTCGAAGCCTCGCTTCCACCTGACTGGTTCAGGATGTGGTTCGAATCTTGGCGCAACATTTTGACAGATATATGAGCAACCCATGGGATCCCTCAAAATGTGTGGTTTTATAATAATAATATCGTCCCTCCTGTCTATTATGACCAAATAATTTATTTAAACACATTTAATAGTCACATTCATTTGAAGCCAATATGTTTATTACACAGTTATGTTATATACAATCATTATATTCATATAAATAGATTAGTCTATGTGGAAATTGATTTATTTTTTCTTCACTGTTATTTCTAAGTCTTAACTGGCTTAAAATACAGTGTATCAGATCACATCAGGTCATCTGTAACATATCTGCTTGTTTTATGCTCTTTGAGCACCAGGTGGTATTGTGAGCAAATGAAGCCTTGAGAAATGAACCCTTTTGTGAACCACTTGGCTGAAAAGCTTCAATGCTTCATGAGGCTTCATCTCGCCATCACTGGGCAATGGTCAAGGCAGACAGCAAACGTTCATCAAACAAGGAATCAGTCCAGGGTCAAAAACACCGGCTAGGCAAGACAAGGCAGGACAGGGAACAAACGGAATGCAAACCAATGGCTAAACAATACTCAGCCATGCGTATGTCTGAGTGCAGCTTATAAAGAGTAACTGATGGGAAACAGGTGTGAGTGTGTGATTGGTTCCTAGATGGGGAATTGTGGGAAATGGAGTCCATATAATGAGAATAGAGCACGGACCCAGTGCACATGTAACACATACAATGACAATTCATAGTGACCCAGCTAACAGGGAATGTTTTTAGAGCTTTCTGGTAAGTTTATCTCAAAGTTATGAACATTCTTCTAGTATTATTAGAATGTCATCATTTATGGAACATTTTGAACATTCAAAGAGCATTCAGAAATAATGTTGAATGTTAGCAAAATGTTCTTATAGGCCCACAGCTGTCAAGCTGCAATAAAGATAAAGAAAAAAGAAATACATTATGTCAAACCTGATGTACTTTTTCAGAGTCAAGATAAACAACATAGGGGTGACTCTCTCCATTTTTTGGTTGGTTGATTCCATTAATGTATACCATACATATACCATTTGAAATTTGGCTCACCTAGATGCTGCCCACCTGAACTAAAGCACAGCAGTTCTGCAAAGTAGAACTGAAAATTTCACTCAACGTTTGTAAAAGTGTCCTACTTGTATCTAGTTGTTAAAGGGGGAACATGAGCTTTTGACCCAGCAGTGAGCTGTCAATGACTCAGTGTTATAAGCAGCCTTGCCAATAGCAGAAAATTGGGCTCCACCAGCCTGGCAAAGACTTACCGTTCACGCAGGCTCCCAATCTCGTACATCTAGTTTAACCAAGCTCAACAGGGCATATTTTAATACCCGAGCCACTGCGAAAAATTCAATGTAGCTATAAACCGTGTGCTGCTGAAGCACCCACTATTCATAGGAAAGAATTTTCTTTATCTCAGCTCTGCACTGGCTTGCATGACAAACACCATTCGCCTCCAGTACAGATGACACGGGCGTCTGGGTGGTGATAAGTCCCTCTGAAACCAATGATCAATTATGTGGAACTAATCAGGAACCACACAAGCTCTCTCCATATGGTGCGCTTCCCTACATTACATTCTCAGATTCAATCTCAGTCTTGAGACACAAGAATTTCAAGTTGTGGAGGATTTCTGGTCTCTGTAGACCCACATACGTCCATTTCCAACAAGGTCCCTGAATATGCTGTCCTTTTGTTTGTTATGAGCTTTGATGGAGTGCCTCTTTTTCAGCAACTGCCTGAAAATATTGAATGGGAAAACAAAGTCAACATGAAACCCTGTCAATCCCCCTTAAGGATGCCATATATTATATATATATATATATATATATATATATAAAGAGAGAGAGAGAGAGAGAGCCACACATACACACATACATATCACCGTTTGCAGTTGGAACAGCTTTAGTCCTGGAGTGCTGCCATACGAGTGTGTGGTCGTGGAATATTGCACCATTCTTCAAGAAGAAAAGTCTCCAGTTCTTTGAAGGATGAAGGAGGAGGAAATCTACTTTGCTCTTTGGGCTTTAGAATTACCCATAACGCTTAAGTGATGTTCAGATGCTGACTGGGGAAGAAGCGCGAGACATTTGACTCGTGACGATGCTGACATGCAATCATCGAACCTAATAGCTCCCACAGCACACATCATTATGTTTTTGCTTTGGAAAACACACATCGTTCGTTTTAGCATTCCTTGGCTTTCTCCAAGCATAAACTCAATTTAGGATATAGGGTGAAAAATGGCATGTCAGATTAGATTTCGTTTCATGACGACAGTTGCGAGGCCAGAAATTTCTATGTGGGGGGTGTAAGGGTGGGCCAACTCTCTGCAATAATTTCATTGGGAATATTAGTACCTTTTTCCTGCTGCAATTAGATCTTTTTATCAAACTTTATTGTAGCTCAAACAGTGCTAACAATGCCAAACTCGTGGATTTGCCAAGTGCATACATGTGAAACCTACTGCGCAATTAAGTCTTAAATTCATCAGTCTCCTTTCTCCTTTCATTGGATTTAGCACAGGTTTTATGTCGAATGCCTTTCCTTACACAACCCAGCACTGAGAAAACATAAGAAAATATGCACATAAACTACAATAGAAACAGATTTACCAAATAAATTCCTCAATGCACATTAAAAATACATGTGACTTTATGATGGAATGGCATAACTGGACCAACCAGAGCACCAAACCCGTTGCACAGGATCTGAAATGCTAAAATGTTGTCATTCTGAAATGCCTGAGCAAAGTCAAAGTGGTTCAGAATTGCCTCCGAGAACTGTCTGTTTTCCCAAAACACCAGGCATTCACCTCCGAAAGCAAGATAACTTCATTGCATTTTGTCTGCGTGCTCTGAGATGCAAGTAATTTATAGGATAGTATTATACAGTGGCTTTTCCTACTACAGCAACTTTCATCTTTTTAGTGATATTTAGCGTCAGTTTATCAGGAAGTGCCGATTTTGTTCTCTTTGGCTCACTAGATGGAAACAGTGCTTTATTTGCAAATGTTTTATGCAAAATACCAATTTTGGGCATAAGTTAAATTCTCAACTTTGGATGGAAACTTATCTATTGACATGGGGAGAACATGCAAACTCCACACAGAAAGGACTCCTTTCTTAGTCGGGCCTCAAACCGACTAAGCCAACGTGCTGCCCTTCAGTTAAGCCTTAAATGTTATAAATTTGGTACTCGACTAAAGTTTTATTCAAAAAAATGTATCAGAGCTGAAAACTGGTCTGTGAGAAAAAAACTAGTTAGTGCCACTGAATAGTCCTGTGCTTACCACAAAACGTCAATCCAGTGAAAATTGCTGTGCGGTTTATTTCTGTTATGAATGCAAACATTCTGGCCAGTACTGATATGATGATTATTTTCATGTTATGGTCGATAACAGATCAAATGGCTATTAGAAATTCTTTACTATTTTGTCTAAAAAAGATTTATTAATTTATAATTTATTAATAATTATAATTTTTCCTAATATTGCCAAAACAGCCCTAACCCGTTGAGGCATGGACTCCACTAGACCCCTGAAGGTGTGCTGTGGTATCTGGCACCAAGAAGTTATCAGCAGATCCTTTAAGTCCTGTAAGTTGCAAGGTAGATCAGACTTGTTTGTTCAGCACATCCCACAGATACCAGATTAAAATCTGGGGAATTTGGAGGTCAAGTCACCTCCTCAAACCATTCCTGAACCATTTTTGCTTTGTGGCAGGGCACATTATCCTGCTGAAAGAGGCCATGGACACCAGGGAATACCGTTTCCAAGAAAGGGTGTACATAGTCTGCAACAATGCTTAGGTAGGTGGTATGTGTCAAAGTAACATTCACATGGATGGCAGGACCCAAGGTTTGACTCCGCTGGCTTGCCTTCTTCCCATAGTGCATCCTGGTGCCATGAATTCCCCAGGTAAGCAATGCTCACACATCCGGCCATCCACGTGATGTAAAAGAAAACATGATTCATCAGACCAGGCTACCTTCTTCCATTGCTCCGTGGTCCAGTTCTGATGATCACATGTCCACTGTTGGCTCTTTGAGCGGTGGACAGGGGTCAGCATGGGCACCCTGACTGGTCTGTGGCTATTCAGCCCCATATGCAACAAATTGCGATGCACTGTGTATTCTGACACCTTTCTATCAGAACCAGCATTAACTTCTTGAGCAATTTGAGCTACAGTAGCTCGTCTGTTGGTCGGACCACACGGGTCAGCACACTCACTCACTCACTTAAAGTTCAACTAAAGTTTAATTAATATTTTAAAGCACAGCATGCTAAATTCTAGATTAATCCAATGCATGTTGATTTGTTTTGTTTTTCATTGGTTATTTCCAAACCTTTTTATTCTTACAGCTATGGTTGGCTGCACTAGTTTTCACTGGTTTGGCCTTGTATTTGGCCAAGCTAATTTCTATTGCCAGCACTGACATTTTTACCTCAGCCTTCCTGCAAACATGTGATTTTCCATTTTCATGAACAATGCACTTGCACTTCGAGCCTCTATTTGGCCTTTGTAGAACTTGGTTTGTGGCATCATTGTGCTTTGAATGATTGCATATTAAATGATTGGTAATTAACCACTTTCAAGCTGTAACATTAAAATAACTGTCAATCAATCTAGTGTAGTTCACATGCACTGCTGCATTTGGAACTTTAAAACTGAAGCTGTTCTTGAGTGATATTTCTGCTGTTTTGTCCACCTACCCATTGTGAAACTTGATGGATAAGGGACAAGTGCCTTTCTCAAGAGTACAATAGTAATAAAAGGCATCATTAACTCTGCGGTTCACAGGTTATCCCAATATGAGGTCAGTCCTGTGGCAGCTAAAAAAGAGGTCTGGCAATTAACAACTGTAGTTTGCAGTCACCAGCAAAATTAGCGTTACATTACAGAAGAACAAAAAGAGCAATTTGAGGTCTATAAGACACTGGAAATCACACAAAACAGAATGAAACTTATCAAATGCAAATGTTTTAAAAGGGACATGATGGCATAGATGCTCATATATATTATATATATATATATATATATATATATATATATATATATATATATATATATATAATTATTCAGACACCAGACATAATTTTTGATATTTTTTTCACTAGTGAGTGCAGGACACTATAGTTCATTTATGTAAGTGAGAATAGCAAAATAAAGTAAACTGTGACATATTATACCCAAAAATTCCATACAGTTCATACAGTGGACTACCAGTAAAAATTGATAGAAATTTGGGACCAAAAATTATTCAGACACTTTGACCTAACCTTGTTTTGCTTAAGTGTTTTTTTCTTGAATTGCTAAAGTGACCTTTTTACACAACATAATGAACAGAATTAAAGGGTTTGTTCACCCAAAAATGTATGTTTTTAGTACATTAATGGATCTTGAGAGAGGAAATGTCATTGCTGGCTATGGAGGCCTCACTGAGCCATCGGATTTCAACAAAAATATCTTAATTTGTGTTCTCAAGATTAACGAAGGTCTTACGGGTGTGGAACGGTATGAGGGTGAGTAATGAATGACAGAATTTTCATTTTTGGGTGAACTAACCCTTTAAGCATGCTGCTGAAGTCAAAAAGGTCTAAGTCAAAAACCCCAATTAAACACACCTGAACCAGCTAATCAAGGTCTAATTAGGCAAAGATGGTACAAATACTTCTTACATGTCAAAAAATCAAGGCAAATTTGACTTCTCATGCCATGACCCCTTTAAAGTGTATAATGTGAATAAATGTGCTGGCATTGTATATATTTACTTCTCATTCATAAATCTCATTAATTTAATACAATAAAGTCAACTTGGTAATTCAATTAATTCAATATTCTATAAACCTAAAGGGCTCTTAATACTTGAGTCTCTAAAGTTGTTCATATGTTTTCATATGCTTACATTTTGGATACTCCTAATGTGTTAACAATGTTTTAGTGTCTGTGCAAACGTATTAAAATGAATACATGCTAATGAGATAATTATTCACCATGTGCATATGTGAAATGTTGCATTTAAGATTTTGGCATCCAGAGAGTGTACAAAGTTGAATCAAAATCCCCAGAGAATAAATCCAGTCAGTTTTTACAGTAGCCTTCATGGGAACACAAAAATAAGAGGAATGATTAAGCGATTGTTCTATACGTAATAGCCGTGATTGGTATTCAAAGTACAGAAATGTGCTCTTTTATGCAGTTATTTACTTATCACAGTTCTGGCATACCTGCCTTCACCGAATGCAGCAGATGACAAATTAATTTCGCAGAAGCCATTAAGATGGATAAGGAACATGCGTCTGTTGTTATGTTTGATTGTGTCACATCTTCACAGGGCAGATATTAATGTGGGTCCAGAACGACTGCAGAGAAATGTATGCAAAAGAAAAGTGTGAAAAACAGTTCCACCAAAAGATGCTATGTATTGTGGAAACATGTTGCTAGAAGTGAATACGTGAAGATGTAAATAAACACAAGGCGGCCAACGTCGCAAGACTTGGCTCCCAATTTCTAATAAGTGGGTGTCGGGAGCAACTCTTGCTTTCCAAGAGATAAAATAAGTTTATAAGAAGAATTCAAAGTGTTAAAAACATTACTCTTCATAAGAAATATGAAAAAAACAAAAAAAACAAAACACTCATATGCTAATAATTATGGGAATCTAATTGCAATGAAATACTAGCTTACTGAATATGTCATCCAACTTTTGGAAGATCTAATTTAATCCCTATTCAAATATGCAAATGCCTTGCAATGGCATAATTGTTCTGTGTTCATTCATCTTTTATTTAATTTAATTATGGTTAAAGGTTACACATTATTTCGATAGTCCACTTCATACATTCTACTAACTTTAACTTTGCAACTACATGTCAACTAACTCTCATTAAATTATTAGTAGACTGTTAGGTCTGGGTTAGTAGAATAAGTTGACATGTACTTGCAAAGTTATTTATAGTCAGTAGAAATTAAAAAAGTTGAGTTAATACAATGAAGGCAATTGGTTTAATCAACAGAAACTCAACAAATATTGTATCTGAACCACATTAATTAAGTTGATTTGACAAAAGAAAAAATATTGTGATAACAAATCATGAAAATATATATATTTTTTTTTTACAGTGAAGGAATATTATTTAATAAAAAAAAAAAAAAAAAAAAAATATATATATATATATATATACTATATATACTACATTCGTACTTAACACAAACTTGGTAAAAATGACTGGTGGTCAATGGAGGATATGCTTGATTTGCCCTCCAGGTGGGCATTCCTGTAAGGGTATGTCACATGAAAACTATTATATATATATATATATATAGTTTTCATGTGACATACCCTTACAGGAATGCCCACCTGGAGGGCAAAACAAGCATATCCTCCATTGACCACCAGTCATTTTTACCAAGTTTGTGTTAAGTACGAATGTAGTAAGACAGTGATATAAAAATACCAATTTCAGTAGATACCTTATTGATGATCAATGAAGCAGATGAACCCAGACACGTTTTTCCATAGAAAACCATAAAGAAAACACTTAAACATTTAATGAGTTGCATTCATATTCTGGGCTCATCTGCTCGCCTGTGTATATAGTATGCATCATCAATAAGGTGTATACAGAATTAGATTTTTTTAATTTCACTGTTTTAGTACATAAGGCACTTAAAGTGCTTTTTGTGTTAATCGTTTTAGAATGTCCTGCTGTTTTTAGTGATTGAAATACTGCAGCAGGTGCTGTATATGAATCACAAGTGCTCAAAACGTGCATTTTGTCCACATATTTCTGTTTTTGTTTTTCTTTTTTTTTCAGAAAATTAACAGGCCTGTAATGCAGTTAAAAATAGCTCTGGCTGAACGTGATTCAATCATGGACAGTGGTACCACAAGTAAAACCGAATAGAATCAACCATGTACAACTAACTAGAGTCAATGGTGTTCATTTAACTTAAATGAAAGGTTTTAGTTTATATTCACATCAAAATAATCCTACAATTAATGCTTCCTGTTTAGTCCCGTGGTTTACTTAACAAACTAAATATAACCTTTCCTCAAACATGTCATATGAATTGATGATACACTCAAAAAAATAGTTGAATGAACATGATTTAATCGTAGCACCCATTATGCATCTAATCAAATCAAGTAAACTTGGATTGCTTTGAATATTTTATATGAACACAATATACATTTGTAGTTTAAACATTATCTTAATATGTCAGTGTAACTTATTTGCAACTCGTTGAATCAAAATGTTTGTATTGTGTTTTTATGGTAATGCACACTAATTCAACAAAACTCTGCCTTGTTACACTAAATAGATTATGTATTGCTCATGTGTGGCTATGGGAATTTAATGAATAAATATCTAATTGTTTCCATTAAATTTGCATTTAAATTGAGATATGCACATAATGATGTTCTAAGTTGATTATAGAGCCATTGCCACCAATGCAGTTAGGATCAACTTAGATTTGTAATGCTTTTAAGAAACTCCTAACACTACAATAGTGATAATTTCATTATTAAAGTGAAATTATTTTTTTGCTAGCTGGTCCCCAACCCAAGCACAAGTGCAACACTTCTCCACAATGGTAACCCAAAAAACCATTAACATAACAGCAACTTTTAAATACTAACATAATAGAACAGTAACCATTAAAAAGACACTCCATTTTATCTCTCTCTCTCTCTCTCTCTCTCTCTCTCTCTCTCTCTCTCTCTCTCTCTCTCTCTCTCTCTCTCTCTCCCTCTCTCTCTCTCTCTTTTTTTTTTTTTTTTAATGCTTAAAATAGCACTTTACTTCAACATTTACTCTCTCAGTTCAGCCCCTTTACAAAGCATGATGGGACGTAAAAGTCCTGTTTGATTAACTCCTGGTTGGCTGGTTGGGTTACTTGATTGAAACATGTTATTCCAATACGAAAACATCAAGTTAAGTCATAGAGTAATCATTTCAAGTCAATTTAACATGAATCAATCACATTTAAACCAAAAACCAAAATAAATTGTTTAAATAAAGTGAACAGCATCAAAAATCATTTTTTGATGCTAATTAATGTCTGTCTGGTTTACTGTATGTAAATAACCACATTTGAACATTATTTTTCATCGTCAAATCTAATTCAGTATGGCCTCATGGGGTTATCCAGATGTTGCTACACTACAAAACAAACCAATGAGAGGATAGAGATGTCAATGAGATTGGTGCTGCACTGAATTCTTTTAAAGGTGCCCTCGAATGAAAAATTGAATTTATCTTGGCATAGTTGAATAACAGGAGTTCAGTACATGGAAAAGACAAACAGTGAGTTTCAAACCCCATTGCTTCCTCTTTCTTATGTAAATCTCATTTGTTTAAAAGACTTCCGGAAAACACTCGGATCTCAACATAACACCGACTGTTACATAACAGTCGGGATCATTAATATGTATGACCCCAATATTTGCATAATGCCAGCCCATTCGACGCATTAGACAAGGAAAGGCAGTATTAACGTCTGGATCTGTGCACAGACAAGGTAAGCAAGCAAGAACAACAGCGAAAAATGGCAGATGGAGCAATAATAACTGACATGATCCATGATTACATGATATTTTTAGTGATATTTGTAAATTGTCTTTCTAAATGTTTCGTTAGCATGTTGCTAATGTACTGTTAAATGTGGTTAAAGTTACCATCGTTTATTACTGTATTCACGGAGACGACAGCCGTCGCTATTTTCATTTTTAAACACGTGCAGTCTGTATAATTCATAAACACAACTTCATTCTTTATAAAACTCTCCAACAGTGTGTAATGTTAGCTTTAGCCCGTTAGCCACAGAGCACAGCCTCAAACTAACACAGAATCAAACGTAACCATCTACATAAATACTTTACTCACATAATTCGAAGCATGCATGCAGCATGCATGACGAACAACTTGTAAAGATCCATTTGAGGGTTATATTAGCTGTGTGAACTGTGTTTATGCGATGCATATATAGTTAAGAGCTTGTGTGGCAGAGGAAGCGCATCTCTTAAAGGGGCCGTGCTGAAAATATCTGTGCATAGTTAATGATGCCCCAAAATTAAGTTAAAAAAAATTATTTAAAAAAATCTATGGGGTATTTTGAGCTGAAACTTCACACATTTGACACATTCAGGGGACACCTTAGACTTATATCACATCTTGTAAAAAAACAATCTAGGGCACCTTTAAAAGACTAAAAGCATTAATTTCTTCACATCCTGAATCTCTAGGAAGTCAGTTCACCCCTACAGCTCAAAGATCACATGCACACAGTAAGTCTATTCCTAAACTAGTGGTCGGCCCTAATGATTGATTGCATACTGAGAAGTGCCGTCACCTCTGCCGAGAAAAAGAGCGCAATAAATGCTCATCAAGAAACTGACAGAGGAACAGAAAACAGCTTGATTGTGGTAGGCTGGTTAACTCGGAGGGCTAATTTCTCTATGATTAGACAGTGTAGAAATGTATGCAACCATTAACCAGATGATTTTTATGGGAACTTTTATGCATTTGTGTATTTGATGTACATTCATTCCATCAAATAATCCTGAAATAATGTAAAAAATATAAAGCAGTTCTACTGTTTTCAACACTGATAACAATATAAGAAATGTTTCTTGAGCAGTAAATCAGCATATTAGAATGATATCTGAAGGATCATGTGACACTGAAGACTGGAGAAATGATGCTCACTGACCATTATTTTGACATTGATACCCTGGGGAAAAACTGCCATATTGATATTTTTATTATTGTTTTATAATTTGTCAGCATGTATATTAGGCTGCTGTCACTTTAAGACCTGACACACTGATCCATTATACTTTTACACATGCGTTTTCTTTCTCAACATTCACTTAAAATATAACTGACTGTGTTTACGTGAATACTCGCCAAGACCGGCATTTTGACATTATGTTGTATGTATTTGACTGTTTAAGTGCAATAAGCAGCGAAAAAGAACTCAATTTAGTACCGAGAGATGGCTTTATGTGCACACACTTTGGGTTTGAGCAAAAAATCTGCGTGAATGAGTAAAATGATGCACAATACACACAATCCCACACTGAAATTCAAGCTCTGTAACACCAACAATATTCATCTGGAGCAAATGAAAGGAGTGAGTGAGGGAAGGAGGGTTTGTGTGTCAACTCCATGTTGGAAAGTGCAGCTGGTATTGTGTATCTACTCAGCGGAAAATTAACATTTCAGATATTTCAATACTGAAAAAAAAAAAAAAAAAATATATATATATATATATATATTTTTGACAACGCACTTGGTTTACTGTTTCAGATGCCTTTTTAAAAGACTACAATTGAAAAAATGTATATATTATATATATATATAATTCAACACGCCAATGACTGTGTTTCTCACCACTGCTGAAATCTACCTGCACTGGCGTGTTGGCAGTTTTTAATGTCAAACCCTAGAAAACAGTTATTTTAAATTGTAAAAATGTGTAATAATATTATTATTTCAAAGAAATGCAAGACGACTTGGTAACACTTTAGAATACTGATCCTTCATCAATTAAACAACTACACAGGAATAAATGAATAATGCATTATTGACACTCTAGTAACTACTATTAACTAACAATAAACTCGGATTATATGTATACTATTATATGTGAGCATTCTGTCTCAGCTCTTTTTGTGTTTGAACATTTTGAATGACATGAGACTTAACAATGACAAAATTCCCTTAAGATGCTGAAGCTTTTGGACTGCAAGCTAAATCTCAGCAGATTGCGCTCTTGATATTTCCTATAGAGCTCCTGGATGTCTTAAAGGGTTAGTTCACCTAAAAATGAAAATTCTGTCATTAAAAGCTTTCTGCTCGTCCATAGACAGCTACACAACTATTACTTTGATGCTTCAAAAAGTTCATAAAGAGATCATAAAACTAATTCATATGAATTGAGCGATTTAGTCCACATTTTCTGAAGCGACTCAATCACTTTATATGATGAACAGATTTAATTTAGGATTAAATTTAGGCTTTTATTCACATATAAACATTGATGAGTGAACATGAAAAAAAGGTCAGCTAAATCTGCTTCACATGTGAGAACAAACCTCTTCCAGAAGCTCAAACGTGCTGCGTAACACGAAAATGAACCTCATAGGTTTAGAACAACATGAGCGTGAGAATTAATGACAGAATTTTCATTTGTGGGTTAACTAACCCTTTAAAATGAGTTTTTATATACCGGTGAACATGGTAAGGCTGTGTTTTAGATCTCTGCACTACACACACGTATGTAAACTCGGCGAGAAAGGTTTGTGCATAATGTTGGAGCAAAGTACTTCCTGTATCTGTCATTGATGTGGTTTGTCATGTCCACTTCAGAAGCCCGTCCTTCACAGTAGTAATTTGGTCAAAGCATTATTGGAACAATACAGCTGTCAAACCATTTAAAAGTCTCTTGAGCTTCACAATAACATCCACAAGCTACAAGCTCTTTGTAACCCTCTGAATTATTCACACTGTCATGCTGACCTTGTTTTAGGTGGTGTTAAGATAAATAATTAGCTCTATTATAGGCTTGATTAGAAAGGCAGATGTAAACTAGTCGATATTGGTTCTGAATGTATAATGCATCCAGTCGGCGACTCAATACATGAATGCTTGAGAGCTCATATAGTGTATACAGTAAGTAACAATAAGTCAGATCAATCTTCTGGTGTTTTCTACAACAGAAAAAGAGAGATAGACCAGGGAGAATAGACAGGAGAGGATATTAGATAGATAGATAGATAGATAGATAGATAGATAGATAGATAGATAGATAGATAGATAGATAGATAGATAGATAGATAGATAGATAGATAGATAGATAGATAGATAGATAGATAGATAGATAGATAGATAGATAGATAGATAGATAGATAGATAGATAGATAGATAGATAGATAGATAGATAGATAATGGACAGCAAGTGAAAGAAACCCAAACGAACAATGGCTTTGGTAGATTCGAGTGGGCAGGAGAGGTGAGTAGTGTGTGCACTTCTTTGCCACGAGGGTTTTATGAATCTGACAATAATTGCATAATTATCTGCATAGGTTATATCCACAAAACATTAATACTGACAAGCCAAACAATACTGTCATCCGAGTATGAATCATAATGGTGATATTCCTGCAGTTTTGCAATAATATGTTTCAATTTAGCAAAATGTATTTACATTACATGGTTCAAGTGACCCAATTCCAATTTTGTGGCACAAACCTGTTATGACCCACAAACGTATAAGCAGGGAAAAAAAAAAAAAAAAAAAAAATATATATATATATATATATAGATATATATATATATATATAAATATATATATATAGATATGGATTCCGATACCTTCAGATTGGTTTCAGGCCTCGTTCAAGTGTGGAAAAAAATCTGATATGAATCAGAATAGTGCATTTTGCATCACATGACTCAGTGGCACAATGGAGGATGAAAGCTCAAACCAATGTTTTGCTGACCTTTAAAGATGGTACAGAAAGCAAAAGCTTGTAATATCATTTCATATGCGTCCATTGCAAATCGCACCACTTTTACTTTTCCGCTTTTCCGGGTCAGTATGTCTACCTATGTATAGTGTAAATGCAGAAAAAAATCAGATATAGTCAACAAATCAGAACTGGGCGCCAAGGCCTGCAGTGTAAATGCAGCCCAAGTAGTTACCAGCATATGTATGCTATACATTACTGTAAGGCAGCTCATTGGGTTTTGAATAAAAGCTTTTATGTACCACACACACACACACACACACACACACACACACACACAAAAATGAGATGCCGCCTCCATTATCGTCTTCTTAAAAATGCCTCTAATTACAAGATCTTGTAGCCGTCAATATTTCTTGATTTGTCTGGTTCCTTATACACTGCAATGCAACTCATCCCACCCCCTGTCCTTTATCTGTAATAGAGCCCAACAGCTACAAATCAATATGGTGCTACAAGATAACAATGGATGAACTCACAGTGTTGACCATCTCTTAAAAAGACCTGCACTTCAGGCAGTGTGGTTTAAACTCCTATAAGAAAAGCTTTAGTTGGTGCTTTGTTACTTGAGTTGTTTGGTAATGTCACAAGGCTAATTGCATCTCAATCAGTTATCTCATCATTGCTTTTGATTTGGGAAGAAAGGCAGAAAAGTATCTTGCATACAGTGGGCTTGTGAAACAACAGAGAAACACATATTGAGCACTAAGTGGTTCATCCCTTTGAACTTTGAAATTGTGCTCTAAAAATGTCAGCAGCGTGCTGAAAATACATTGCGCACACTGACGTAGAATATAGTCTGTGTTAAGAGCTCTAACCTTTTCCACAAACCACAGAAACTCACTGACTTCATCTCTCTCTAACTCTCCACTATCTCTGCTCAGGAACATCGTGTAATGCATGCCGGATAAGTATACTATAAGTTTCAAACAATTTTGTCCATGTTTACTTTATGACAACATCCAAAAATAGTCTAGATTTATGCTATCATACACAATCAAGAAGGTGACAACAAGTAATATACATTCATTTATGGTCTGGCCTGATAGCACTCTGCCAAAGCTGGAGATGTGCACTTGGGAGTAACTGCCTTTTCTGCATGGGTGAGCATCCGTAATCCCACTTGACAAGCATATATCGCTGTCTTCACATCAGGCCAGGCAAAGCAATCGGGTTAGAGCAGGTTTGTTCCTGTGACCTTGGCTGTCAGAGCGTGCATGCTGAAGTCGGCCCCACTGGGGTGAACATTGTGTCGAGGTGGACTTGACCGCTTTGGGTCAATGTAGAAAATCATGCTGCATACATTATGCAGACATAAGCAAATTAAGATGTGCTATAATTATCATTTAGAACGGTCTACTTAAGACAATGCTAAAGGCTTTTATGCTTATGATACACAGGTTAGGTTGCCAGCCACACCAAGTCGCTTTTTGGATTTAAACAGGCAAATGCTTAAGAGTCTACGATTGGATCATTATTGCAAAGATTATTATGTTTCTAGCATGTTGTATGTTTAACAACAGTTCTTCTAACCCTCATTGATGGAGTGTGTATCTTTTCATGTCTTAAACAGCCATTTAGGAAGAAGTATCATGGTCGTATTCCAGAATGACAATGTCCAGATTCATCAGACTGAAATTGTGAAAGAATGGTTGGGAGGGAGCATGAAGAATCATTTTCACACATGTATTGTATAAATTCATTGAAAGTCTTTTGGGATGTGCTGGAGTAGACTTTACAGAGTAATACCAGATCTATCAAAAGGTGCATACATTTTTAGTCAAGATCTTGTACTGACAATGCAAGAGCACTCTGTGTCTACTCCAGTCTACTCCAGGACATCCCAAAGACTTTCAATGAATTTAAGTTCAGGATTCAGATATGCCAATTCATGTGTGAAAATTATTCTTCAGCAACTTTTTTTTTTTGGCCGGGTAGTGTATGGGTAAATGACTGTAAATTATTATGGTCATCAGTCGTCCTATATTACCCTGTTTTATTTTAACAAACTCAATAAATGTTTCTACAAGGAAAACAATCATGCTTTTATTTCCATCAATTATGGTGGTCAAACATCATGCATTAACCAAGATGCCATGTTTATGGTCAATGAAAATGCCTTGTATGCCAAACTTATTTAAAATGAATTGCATGTAAACTTGCCCTCAAGAACAGATCTGTTTTTGCCATTGCAATTATTGTGCAAACACACTTTGTGTTGCGATAAAATGTTCTTAGATGCATCTTTACATGATAAATAACTGGATGAGAGGAAAACATTACTTTCCTAAAATAGTAATGATGTAACATGACTAGCTACTTCAAATTATGATGGACATTAAAGAGAAGTCTAAAAATGCCAACTTTATTTGTATATCATGTTATGCATATGACATATTAAATTTTTGTAATTTATTTGATGTTTTTTGATTAAATATTAAACCACCTTTCTGCTACAGCATCTTTATAGCCTACTGTCCTAAATTTGGGTGGTGAGACGTTGGAAACACATCGGAACCAATATTGCAAGCTTACACAGAGGTGCTTTCAAAGACACAGTGATATTTCTAATAAAAGAAGCTGGTGAATGTATGGTTCAACAAACAGACCAGTAAGACAGCTTGAAATTTAGTTTGAAATCTGCCAGCGTTGTTCAGAGCCCAACACAGTTGGTACGAAGCACTCAGGTGTCACACAAATATTGCAAGATTGGTCAAGGCCAGAAATTCAATTCTTGGCAAAGATGCAACTCTACAAAGGAAATGATGCAACGTTAGCACTGAGTTGCCCCACAGAAAGAACCTTGACATTGTACTTTTACACCATGTGAAATTCATTACAAAGCTTGTAAAGTTTGCCTCGGCAAGCTGAATGCAGATGCTGCTGAAATCCGCTGATAGTGATTGTGTGAGCAAATAAGCAATATGTGATAAAAACTGGTATTATCACCTTGCAAAGCTCAGCCTGAGAGTGGAGATGATTTCTTTTCTCACCGGGTGATATGATTTGGTGAAAGCATAATGAAATAAAAAAACACTAGGCATCAGAATTGAAATAATCAGAGTATTGATTTATTTTTCCTAGTGCTTTGAAAAATATTAATGTAGCGTAATTGCAACAAAGCAATGACGATTTAACCTAAATTAATCCGGTTTTTAAATGGTTATTTCAATTCTGCAGTAACTTTGCAACCATGTAACTTTGAAAAACTCAACAAGCTTGTGTTCCAAATTTCTATGGAATCCAGTTTTTACTTCAAAGTAACAAAGTTACAATTATGACATATAAAGTCTCAATTAAGAGAAATACAACTTCAAACCCAATAAATAATGCCACTTTTTTTTTTCTTTTTTCCCTTTGAGGCTGAAACAGTCTTCCAATTTTTTTATAAAAGGGTTTAGCAGACTTTCAGAAATGTATGCTGGTCAATCTTGGGAAATTAAATGCTAATTATAACTATTTTTATTTTCACTTTGGCATGAAAAGTAACAAGATGTATATGAAGAGCTAAAGTTTAACCACTCAAACTTTACTTTACTGCACACAAACCAACACAACACCATTGCTAAAACTCACTCATATTTGTGTGGTTGGTTCCCTCCAAGATGATGTCACTTCCTGAATGATGATGTCATTCATTAAGTGTTTTTTTTTTTTTTTTTTCTTTTGTTAAAATTATTTTACTAACAGGATAGAAAGTGAAAAGCCAACATAAAATAATTAAAACAACTAGATTGGAACATTTTGATTAGAGAAAGGAGAATATTGACATATATTCTCCTTGAATATTGATATTGAATATTGTTTTTATTGTAGCAATCTCCAGTGCACTGGAGATCATGACAAAAATGGCAACATCCACTCAAACCAGAATAAGTAAGAGAATTTAACATTCTCCATGTGTTCACTTAATTATGACAGCCTATTATTATTTAAAAAAAATGCAAATTTAATATTTTATCTAAATTAGATTAGAGGATGTGAAAATGCACTGCATACAACAGTAGGAATTTTGAAGCATGCACAGAAATTAAATCAGTTTTCCCTGTAGAACAACATCTCATGCACATGTATGAATTGACGTGTCTTCCTCTGTCATTACCTTCACACATTCCCATGAGTATGGAAGGGCGTCTTTCTGATGAAACCAATGACAGGCAAGAGTAAGAAGTATTGTGGTGTGGATACGGCAGTCTAAAAGTCCATGCATATGGATGCCTCATCGCCATACGGACGCAAAGACAAGGGCATCATCAAGGTAGACAAAACCTGACAATACAATTCTCTTTTCTCTCTTAATATATTCTGTCATCAACTTCCGTGAACATGCGTGTCACTTTGGAACAATAATTAGACATCTGATGCACTGTAAGGGGTCTGGGGAACATGAACTCTGCAAAGTCCCCGGAGGAAGAGGAATGTTCATCATTATGCATTAGATTGTTTCCAAAGGCCTCTTTCAGTGGGAACAATCTCCATTCCGCTCGTAAAAATGATCAGCGCAAGTTCATCCAGCCAGCCGCCTGCCAGTAATGAGAAATGGACACACATAATGGGGCCTGAATGGGTTTAAGTGAGGGCTAGTGAGTCATATTATCAGAGAGCGCCCAGTCGACTGCCAATAACTTGAAGGATTCCCGTGCAGGTATTGATTCGTCTCTAGATGCGTTCAACTTTTATCACACTAAAGTTTTATGTGTTGTACACTCTGCTGATAAATTCTGAGGGATTGAAATGACTGAAAATCAAATGTGTGCTGAAGAAGCACAGAAGTGTTTTCTGAGACTGTAGCTCAGGTTGGGTAACACATGTGGCATAAAACTCTTCTATATTAATTTAATGTAAGAAGATATGCATTTCCTGTGGCTTGTAACGACTGAGACAAATCAGACACAATTATTTGTTACAGTTAACCAATAATTGTTTAAAGCACTCTGGGGCCTGTCCCCCAGAAGTTCTTAGTCACAAGTTTTATTGCGCTAAAGAATGTGGTTGCCACATTGAGAGCAGAGAAGAGACACAGGAAACATGCATCTTTCCTGCATTATCCCCACATAACACAGACTTTCCTGCATTAATGTACATACAGACTGTTCTATAAATGAACATGCACATCCCCAGGAAATAGTATCCATTATTAATGTTGCTGTATTGCACTCATTGTATTCACATGTTTTATGATACATTTAAGGTAACTTCAGTTATGTCATGTTTAGTGTCTATGGGTTTGTATCGAGAAGATTTAAATGCTTGTGTATGCGGTATGTCCATTACAAGAATCTATTACAAGAATCTTTAATAGTTCTTCTTCAAAAACTCAGCCAGTTAATCTTGCTCGGTCGTAAAAGCCCTGATAGGAGGCGTGTTGTCACCCAGAAATACAACATCTTCATTGGTCACATCAACCCTGAGAGGTTGGACTTTGACCAGAGGTTAAAAGCTAGAGCACAACGCCCTTCCCACTTTTTCCTTGCTTCTTGGATGACTGAAGAGACCCCTTCTCGCTGCAGGCCTCAGCCTACAACCCAGCCATGTTCTCATCTCATCTGGCAACAACTTCGGACCAAATCATCAAGATTTCTCCTCAGCCTGCAGATCCGATGCTCCCCAGCCTAAAGGCATCTTGCAAGTATTGCACATTTGAACACTAAACAGCGATTTAGTATTAATTTGTAAAACTCACCATTGTCAGCAAAGGTGTTTTATTACTGAGGAAACTGATGATTCTTTTCCAGATTGTCTTTGACTTTTTCCTATAGCTCCATTCCCGTTCCACTTCTGGTTCAACTCTATCATTGCTCATTCTTACCTACGTATGTGTGTGACCTGCATGTATGTTATGTGTTTGTTAGTTTAGTTATGTGTTTTTGAGTTAGTTAATAAAGAGTGTGCACAATACATGTTTGGTTCTGACTCCGTCTGCTAATAAATTGCCTCTTAAGTTATTTAGATCCTGACTACTGTCACAGATCCCCTCTGCCCCAGACTTCAACTCCCATCATCCTCCTCATCTCTCACCTGCACACACTTCCCAATCAGCACTCCATTGCGGATTCCCCATACCTGGATCACCTCATCATCTCTCCTTTATAATGCACTCAGTGCACTCCCTTGTCGGTTCTATTGTTTGCTTAATGTTGGATGTGTAACTTCCCTTTTGTAATTAAAACCCTTTTAAGTTAAAGTCCGTGTCTGTGCCTTTGCTTTGACAGGCCAGCTGTAACAGAAGAACTGACCAATACAGTGTGGACTTCAACAACTTATAGTATGGGCCTCTTCCTGGTTCCTGTGCCTCCTAAGGACCGTCAATGCATGCTCCCAGCGGAGCACCACGTATGGACTTCAAGACAGGCCGGCCAACTGCTGGAGAAGTATGTGGAGGAATTCGCTGAGCTTTCTTGCAAGGTGAGCTGACTAGATGCTATTCTTAACTCCTGTTTTCTGAGGGGTCTGGACGAGGATATGATTCGGTATATTGAACCTGAATGTCCCTTTTCCCTAGTCGAGTCTATTAATTTGATTCTCTTTCTAAATGGTTCTGAGATCAAAATTAAAGAGGTTCATAAGAGATTGTATTTTCCTCGTCCAGCACTCTCAGAAACACAGGTGGCCTGGCCAGTTCACCAGCCGCTGATTTCCTCCATCTACCCCTCCAGTGGGTATTTCCCTGCGGTTCTGCCAGTCCCTAAGCTCAAGCCGCCCAGGAAGAAGTCCACCGCGAGGCCCAGTGAAGCCTTCCGCCGAGCAGCCCAAGCCTCCAGTAAAGCCTACCACTGAGCAGCTCAAGCCTCCAGTGCGACATGCTGCCAAGCCACCCATACCTCCATTGTGTGTCGAAAGCGATCTTCAACCTCTCCAGTGTGACGAAGCTCACTGGCTTATAGACTTTTGGAGGGAGCCAGTAGCTCCAGTTGCCCATGAGTCCACTCCAGCTGCCCACAAGCCCACTCCAGCAGCCCACGAGCCTGCTCCGGGGCTTCGACGAGCCTGCCTCTCCGGCCTTCAAGCCTTCTCCAGCCCTCGACGAGCCAGCTCCAACCCTCCAGCACTTCCCGGTCCACAATTCCCTATCTACCACTATAGAATTCCCCTCAAAAATTTTATACCTGTGGGTGGGGAACACGTGGGTGGGGATTTTGAACTACCCAGGCCGCCTACGGCCCCTGAACTTCCACAACTGCCTACAGCCCCTGAGCTTCCACGACCGCCCATGGCCTCTGAACTACCATGGCCGCCCAAGACCCCAGATCCGCCCTGGAGACCTCCGCATCTGCCTGCACTCCCCTCACTCACGGTTAGGTCTCCAGGGCACCCACCCCTCCTCCCCGATTGTTCCATCTACGGCGCAAGGCCGCACCTATCGGGAGGGGGAGGTAATGTCACAGATCCCCTCTGTCCTGGACTTCAACTCCCATCATCCTCTTCGTCTCTCACCTGCACAGATTATAATAACCTAATATAATATAACATAATATAATAACACTGGCTGAGATGAAGCTTTTCTCGGTGGGTACATGAGCACTGAACGGCCGCTGATGGCCTAAACTCACATTTCCGGAAACATTTAAACAAATTGCAAAATAGGCGCTGCGATTAAATATGAAGCACATATTTCAGGTCTAAACAACTACATTATTGCCTAAAAAAACTCTTAAAACTACAGTTTGTGGTAGAACAAGTGTAGTAGGCCTATTTTAAGAAAAAAAAAAAAAAAAAATTTTTATATATATATATATATATATATATATATATATATAATAAAATGGTGGATTTGCTCAGCCTCCATGACAGTCACTTTGAAGCAGAGTGATGCAAATGGTGGAAAGGTAGGAGTGCTGTTATCACTAGAATATTGCACGGCTATCAGCCAGTCAGATTCGGGAACCAGAAAGAACTGTATACAATATAATATAATACAATATAATTCCTCTGGAACACACAGGCTACTTATTAATTACACATATACCTTGAATGTAGAGTAAGACACATATAATTCACATTAGATAAAAGCATCTGCCAAATGAGTCATTGTGATGCAAAAGAAAACTGCTCCGCAATTTCCTGCTATTTTCGCACGCCGATCATTGTCAGTGGTTCTTCTGGGAGTAACATTCATCAGAACTGTTGCTCAGAGGTTGAACCAGAGCAGTTGTGAGAAACTAATTAGAACACCTTGCTATTAATGTGAGGCACTTGGAGCTCAGCTTCTGATTATTCATTATTTGCTTGTGTACATCATCGCACAGCTGCTCGATCAGTGTGTTGTTGTCAGAGTAGCCCATCTGTTTGGTATGTTTAAGACAGAGAGGGCTGTGAAATTGGGAAAGGGCAGGGGTTGCCAACCCTGTTCATGTGTCCAAATATAATGGATTGATAGTTTTTCATTATAAAGGGAACAGCACAGGGAAAACCACTGTTTTCATGTACTGGTCAATGGACCCTTCGCTAAGCCCCGCCCTCCTTAGTTACTGTTGCTACGCCTGTCAGGTGTTCGCGCCTGGCATGTCTATTACAGTATGTATGCACCGGTGTCAGACATTTCCAAGGAGATAATTAGTCATTTTTGACGACCAGGTGAAATATCTGAGAGAACAAGACAAAAGGGACTGCAGTATGCATTCGAGGGATATATCCACGACATAATATGCAACCGATTAGAAAATAATTCTGCCTCATACGCTGACCATTCAAATAGGAAACACACAAATTGAGGAACAGCTTTTGTACATCCACAACAGGTTAAGTGAAATTTGTGAAAATAACCTAATAATTATAAATCAAACAGGTTATCCATAAGTCTTGTGGAATAAACACAAGACATTAGCCTGACCACTTTGCAATGATAACATTCTCCCGCTTATATTTTTAGCGCACCAGGCTACTCCATCTTGCCTTTAATAATCTTCAAATATATGCATATGAACAAAGAACAATCATTATTTCCAGTCAGATTGTCCTACCCGTCAGATTGTCCTACCTGGGCTTACTGCATGTGCGCACATCAATATTACATCATTGTTGTCATGATAAATAACGCAACATTACTGTATTTGCATTATTGTAAGGGTAGGTTTAGTGTTGGGGTAGGTGTAGACATTAATAAAGCCATAAACCATGTTAATATCACGCTGGAAGCACAATCTGATAGGTAACGTTAGCATTTTTCGCTGTCTTACTTAAATATGTCACTTGTTTTGTTACTGAATGAATCAGCATTTTGTAAAGTATGCAAACGCTCGCGCTGCGTTTGCATACTTTAACACAGCTAAAGTGAAATAAATGCAATATTTGAGTAATACACTGATGTTTCAGTGACATTTTCATTCAATACTTTATGTACTGCTTACAGCTTCTGTTTTTACAAAAATAAAGTTCAACATAAGCATATATTATTTAAATACCAATGTAGTGAGGTCTATCAGATTTATTTTGATAAACATAACACAATATAACATCACGGCTGAATGAAAAGAGCTTTAACTCTTATATAAATACAGATTTGTGAGCATTAGTGGAACTGAAGGCATGACAATAAACACGAAACACACGTGATTGTTGTCATGCGGTGAATCCGGCCAATCGTGAAATAGCTTTGTCGTCATCAGAGCCTGGCTGACAGAGGCGGCTGCTCTCGAAGCGCTCTCGCTGTACTTTGAAGTCATACGAGAAGCCAATCACATGGCGTCGGCAGACAAAATTTCTTACCGGCATGCACTGCTTCAACTCAGCCGCTGATCGGTCTGTGCAGCGCTGCATGAAGTCAAACAAGCCTAATGACAAATACATTTTTATCAGTCACATGTCACCAACTAGTGACGTAACAATGTAATCGATACAATCATTATTTGAAACACCAAGTTACTTACAAAAGGTAATTTACTCTATTTTGATCACTACAATAGACGTCTGTGTTTATAACTGAAATATAAACTTTTATAACAGTTCTTGGTAACACTTTAGATTACAGCCCGGAAAGTACTGCGTAATTACAACAAATTTACAGCGTAACTTTCAATAATTATAGTGTAACTATACAGTAAGTATGTGTAAGTATATGGGAACAATATGTGAAGTATTGGGAATAAAGGGGTAACAACCAGGAAAAATAACAAATTATTCATACTTTTAATATTTTATAACTAAGGGGTACGTATGACATAACTAAGGGGTAAATATGACATTACGGGCCGTAAATTAAAGTGGAACTTGTTACCCTCTTATTTCATGTAGTTACAGGGTAAGTAATTAATAAAAAAAAAAATAAATAAATAAATAAAAACGCAAACAGTCATATCACTTGGAAAACTTTATTTGAAAAACAACTTATTTCAAAACAGATTTAAAGTTACAACACTTCTTATTTGTTTCTCTTGCTTGGCTTCCTCCTCCTCTTGTTCCTCTTTTTATTTCTTTCCACTGATGAATCTTAAGAGGGAATCCCATTTGCTATTCTGTATTTAAAAATTACAGAACACCCGGAAATGTGCTCACCGTTTACTCATCTTTTACCCTCATGCCATCTGAGATGTATACGACTTTCCTTCTTAAGATGAACACAAAAAGGATTTTAGGAAAAAAATAAATTATCTGGGAACGCTTTATAATGCAAGCTCACGTGTTCCTAAAAGTCAAAGCATCAAACAGCACAAACAGCAATAACTACCGTAATCCATACGACCCTAATGGATGAATCGATGTCTTCTGAAGTGAAATGATACGTATTTGTAATACAAATGCCAAATATTTGAATATTTTTAAAACTTTCAACCAACTGTCTCCTTGCGCGTGCATGCGAGGGTTGAGAGTTCATGCGTGACGTAACTTGAAGCGTGACGTAGGCGTGCCGAGAAACTCACGCAGATGTTGGATGCCGTCAGTTTTTTTTTTTTTTTTCATTATTATTATTTTAGTAATGCTCACAACAAAATACACAGAATAACAGATAATGAGAATGAGAAACAAACAAGACAGAATAACAGAGACGGCAGTTCTCGCGCGAGTTTCACACGAATCTCCCGCGAGAACGTCATGAAAGCTTCACGCTGCTTCATCGAACCGCATCGAACGCGAAGTCGACTCTCAGGCAGGCGCTGGTGACAGCTGGTCAGAAGCGAAAAGATGAATAGCCTAAACCATGAGAAAATTTCGGGGTGTACTGTATTTTCTTATAGTACAGAATAGCAACGGGATTCCTTCTTAAGATTCATCAGCTGAGAAACAAGAGCAGGTGGAAGCCAAGCGAGAAACAACAACAACCAAAAAACGGACAAAACTTGTTACTTTCTGTCAGGACTTTAGAGTTTGAAATGAAAAGTTGATTTAAAAAAATGAATAATAAGTGTTGTAGACCTGTTTTTAATAAAGTTGTTTTTCAAATAAAGGTTTCGGAGTCAGTGATATCAGATTGTTTGCATTTTATTAATTACTTACCCTGTAACTAAATGAAATAAGAGGGTAACAAGCACCACTTTAATTTACGGCCCGTAATGTCATACTTACCCCTTAGTTATATGTCATAAGTACCCCTTAGATATAAAATATTTACAGTATAAATAATTTGTTATTTTCCTGGTTGTTCCCCCTTTATTCCCAATACTTTACATATTGTTCCCCTATACTTACACATACTTACTGTATAGTTACACTATAATTATTGAAAGTTATGCTGTAAATTCGTTGTAATTACGCAGTACTTTCCGGGCTGTAATCTAAAGCGTTACCCAGTTCTTCTGTGATAATTTGAATTATTGTAAATAACGATACTGTGTAGTTTAAAAAGACTGTTCGTGAAGCTGTTTCATTCCTAACAATTTGTTCCATCCCAATTTGTTTGTTTGTTTTGACAACACAGTGTGAACACATGCTTTGAATGTTCTGGTATGATTTTTGTCAAAAGTTGTTGTCATTTAGGAATTAGATCATGTGAGTGTTTGAATTGAGATCGCAATCTTTTTTTTTTTTTTTTTTTTTTTCTTTTTTTTTTCTTTTACAATGAAAACAAGATTATACAGCTTATTATTGGTTTGAAATAAGATTATTTTGCTTACCCCATTGGCAGATTATTTTGCTTGTTTTAAGGAAAAACTTACTTAATTTTGACTTATTTTTTCCTGAAAACAAGAAAATAATTGTTACTTGTCAAGACAATGCTTCTTGATTTAAGAACTTTAAGATATTTTGACTAAAAACACGACAAACACTCTAAGTAAGAACAGCATTTTTGTAGTGTTGGCTGAGAGGTTTGACTCTCTGTGGGCACACAAACTTTTAAGATGCAAAGTTTTATGCATGAAAACTCAGACATTAACCACTAAGTTACCACCCCCATTGACTATATTTATAGAAACTTGAAAATATGACACATAATGGCTGTATGCTGACACTTAATATTCAGTGTCTGATGGCCTGACAGTAAATTGTCAAAACAGAGACAGTTGAGCTTTTTTTATATCAAAACTTATTTTTACAAAGACAGTAGCAGACTGACCCAGACTAAGGTAATATTGGTCTAGTTAAAGGTGCCGTAGAACTTCTTTTTAAAAGATGTAATTTAAGTCTAAGGTGTCCCCTGAATTTGTCTGTAAAGTTTCAGCTCAAAATACCCCACAGACTTTATTTTTATTTATTTTTTTTAATTGCCTATTTTTGGGGCATCATTAAAAATGCACCAATTCAGGCTGCGCGGCCCCTTTAATTCTCGTGCTCCCCTCCCACAGAGCTCGCTGTTTATTGCCTTAACCAGCATAAACAAAGTTCACACAGCTAATATAACCCTCAAAATGGATCTTTACAAAGTGTTCGTCATGCAACATGTCTAATCACGTAAGTATGGTATTTATTTGGATGTTTACATTTGATTCTGAATGAGTTTGATAGTGCTTCATGGCTAACGGCTAATGCTACATTGTTGGAGATATTTATAAAGAATGAAGTTGTGTTTATGAATTATTCAGACTGCAAGTGTTTAAAAATGAAAATAACGACAGTCTTGTCTCTGTGAATACAGTAAGAAACTATGGTAACTTTAACCACATTTAACAGTACATTAGCAACATGCTAAAGAAAAATTTAGAAAGACAATTTACAAATATCACTAAAAATATCATGTAATCATGGATCATGTCAGTTATTATTGCTCCATCTGCCATTTTTCGCTATTGTTCTTGCTTGCTTACCTAGTCTGATGATTCAGCTGTGCACAGATCCAGACGTTAATACTGGCTTGTCTAATGCCTTGAACACGGGCTGGCATATGCAAATATTGGGGTCATACATATTAATGATCCCGACTGAGATTCGCCTGTTCTTTGGAGGTCTTTTAAACAAATGAGATTTATATAAGAAGGAGGAAACAATGGAGTTTGAGACTCACTATATGTTATTTCCATGTACTGAACTCTTGTTATTTAAAGGTGCTCTAAGTGATGTCATGCGTTTTTAGGCCAAAACATTTTGTGTCACATACAGCAAACATCTCCTCACTATCCGCTAGCTGCCTGTCCCCCGAACACACTGTAAAAAAACGCGGTCTCTGTAGTCGCCACAAGCTCAGAAAACGGCAATAAAAACAAACTGGTGCAGCCTGGACCACGAAACATAATAAACACGCTCCAGCCAATAACCAACAAGAATGATTTTAAATGCGTGTTCATGACTGTTTCAGGAAACACAGAGGGGAGGGGGAGGAGGAGGGAGGGTCTAGCTAGCCTCTGTTTTGTTTGACAACACTTAGAACGTCAACAGGAAGTTACATCCACCCACACTCTAAAAAATGCTGGGTTAAAACAACCCAAGTTGGGTTGAAAATGGACAAACCCAGCGATTGGGTTGTTTTAACCCAGCAGTTGGGTTAAATGTTTGCCCAACCTGCTGGGTAGGTTTATTTAAACCAACTATTGTTTAAAAATTGCTATATGGCTAGCTTAAAATGAACCCAAAATAGTTGGGAAATTAAAAACCAGATGCAATTAGAGACAACAATAATAGACAAAAGGTGAATGTTTATTAATAAGCTTTAATATTTTATTAATATAAATTTAATAGTTTAATAGTTTATTAATATAAATGTATTAATTAGCAATTTAATAAATGTTTATTGTTTAATAATTATTCATTGAACATTAATAAATGTTCATTTCCAATATACTTTGGGTTAATTTTAATTAAGCAATACAGTAATTTTTAAACAATAGTTGAGTTAAATAAAACTACCCAGCAGGTTGGGCAAACATTTAACCCTACCGCTGGGTTAAAACAACCCAATTGCTGGGTTTGTCCATTTTCAACCCAACTTGGGTTGTTTTTAACCCAGCATTTTTTAGAGTGCAGTATCAGTTAGAGCGCCTTTAACTATGCCCAGATAAATTCAATTTTTAATTCTAGCGCACCTTTAAGCTTTTCATTGCAGTGAATTTGCTTCCTGCAGCACTGCTCAGAAACTATTGTGTCTATACAGATTCTGCTCTCTCATATTTGAAAACTACTCAAGCATTTATGAATGAAACCCCAGATCATTAACTACTAGACTGCTATGTAGAGGTGATTATTAAATTAAGTTTGGCCACATTCTGACAGTGTCAAGTGGGACAATTAACATTAACATTTACCTTAAAAAAAAATAAAATAAAAATAAAATAATAATAAAAAAGACCTGTGGCCTTATTGTGCTTCAACACACTGATCATAAGTCTCTTCATAACATAATGTCAAATAAATAAATAAAATAATTAAAATTATAATTTATAATAGTATAATTTAATCATGAATAATCATTAATAATAATAATAATAATAATAATAATAATAATAATAATAATGAGAACACTTTTAAAAATCATGTTCTTTTTGTAACTATAATATGAGATAAAATCTCAATTA
This sequence comes from Chanodichthys erythropterus, assembly GCF_024489055.1. NCBI lineage: Eukaryota > Metazoa > Chordata > Actinopteri > Cypriniformes > Xenocyprididae > Chanodichthys > Chanodichthys erythropterus. The sequence goes on along the minus strand of NC_090232.1, from coordinate 6,608,368 downwards.
TAATTGAAGTAATTATAACAGTAATTGGCAAAACATATGTTAAAAAATCATTTAAAGTATTAAGTATTAAGTAAGTTTTTTTTTGTAAGTATAATATTAATTTTAAATTATTATAATTGAATTATAATGATTATAATAATAACTAGCAAAACACATTCAGAAAATAATTAATTTATGCTATTTTTGTAACTAAAATATGAGACATGAAGCCTTATTTGAAACGTACATTAATCAAAATTATATAAATCATTTATGAAATCATGTGACCTGATTGTATTGGAAGATTAATATTGGGCATGAATATCATCAATATGTATTTAAGCCAATTAGAAAACCTATAAACAATCTTATGTTGTTTTGGTTTTTTTTTTTGTTTTTTTTCATTGTCAGCAATTAAGACTTATGTGACAAACATCAATAACAGAATGTCACTAGGTGTATTTATACCTTTACCTTCATTCTCTGGAGCAAATCATGGCGTATATGATCAAAGTCACTGAGCTGGAAAAATAAGCAGCAACTGCAAACATGCTCTAATCCATCATTCCACAAGAACACAGAGGATCTTTTGCCCTGATCGTCTTTGCCACTAATTACCGTTGTTGGCCCTGGCACTTAGCAAACAAACGCACCGATTTATCTAACGAATCCTGTGAGAACTTTCAGATTTTCTTTCAGTGACAGTAAACATAATATATTTCAGGTCTAGCACCAGCATGAAAAAGTCAAATGGTATCAAATATCAATAAAGTGCCGCAGTCAAATGCTCATGACTAATTAACTGGCAAAAAAAAAAAAAGGATAGCAGTTTTATTAAGATCATATATCTGCTTGCTCTCATGCTGTGAAAGTTGAGGCCTCACCATAAAATAAAAAATAAAATGCATTCATGCAGAGAATCTTGTTAAATTGCATTTTGTGATTAATCTTTATAAGCCAAAACATAAACCTCGCTGACCCATATTTATGATATGCACTTTGGACTGTGCAGGGTAGTCTGTAAAAAAAAAAAAAAGTCTAACAATACAGTATATATTTGGAAAATAAATGTCTACCTAAGGAAAATGTGCAGAAATGGTTTGTACTCAATAGCTGTATTTGCGTAGATAGGCAACCTTTGCTCAGTTTGTGCTCAGTGCTTCCGTCGAATGTTTGATTGTCAGCAGAGTTTAAACTGACATTTGAAGACAAGCCATGCGAGATGTGATTCATCACAACAGATTGAGGCCTTACATAAGAATGTCCTTCAAAAATGTGTGATGCAAGTTTACCTTATCTTCCCCAGTTTGACAACATGAAAAAGAAGAGCCGTTTTAGAGTTTTACAGTTTAAGCATAACTGTAAAACATTTCCAGTTGGATAAACTTAGAAACAAAAGTTCGCCTGCTGCCTTAAAAATGTGAAAAAACTCAACAAAACATGAGTAAACTCAACTTGAAAATTACTTTTGTTTCAACTCACAAATAGTCAACACAACAGATTTTTGAAAACGCATAAACTTGAGTTCAAAATCCACAACTTGTCACGGCAATTGGAGTTAAAGAGAATAAATAACTAGAAAGAAAAATCTTTTTTTTTTTTTTTTTTTTTTTAATTCATATTGTGGATGTAATGATTCCACTGAAAGAAAGTTTGATGAGAAGTCATAAGCAGTTTATTTACAAAAATGACGATAAAAAACTTGAAATTAAACAAACTCACCAGCAGTGAACAAAGTTCACAAACAGTGAAGCTAGACAAGAGACAGTGGAAACATGAGGGCTATTTATACACAGACTAATCACTTAAAGGGTTAGTTCACCCAAAAATGAAATTTCTGTCAATTTCTCACTATCATGTCGTCCCAAATCCGCAAGACCTTCGTTCATCTTCAGAACACAAATTAAGATATTTTTGATGAAATCCGAGGGTATCTGATCCACACATTGGCAGCAACGACATTGCACCTTTTGAGGTCCGGAAAGGTAGTAAAGACAACGTTAAAACCATCGACATGACTACAGTGGTTCAACCTTAAGTGACAAGAATACTTTTTGCGTGGAAAAACTAAACAAAAATAACAACTTTATTCTTTATTATTTGTCTGTCCTCTGTCATACTGCTACACTATTTTCATTGCAGAGCTTCAATGTCTGAAAGTGGGCTCAGCATTAGTCGGCTCCTGCGTTAACATCACACGCATGCATCGTGCTGCTCACGTGACTAGATACTGAGCCGCCGTTCGGACGTAAACACTGAAGCTCTGCAACAAAAATAGAGTAGCAGTATGACAGGGGACAGATGAATTTGTTGAATAAAGTCTTTATTTTTGCACGCAAAATGTACCACTGTAGTCACGTCGACGGTTTTTACTATGTCTTTGCACCTTTTGATGTCCAGAAAGGTACTAATGTTGTTGCTGTCTACATGTGGATCAGTTACCCTTGGATTTCATCAAAAATATCTTAATTTGTGTTCCGAAGAAGAACGAAGATCTTACAGGTTTGGAACGACATGAGGGTGAGTCATTTCATTTCTGGGTGGACTAACCCTTTAACAAGACACACCTACAAGTAATCAACACAATGAACCAATAAGAACATGACACATGAAACAAGGGAACCAATGAAAACACATGAACAGGGGAAGCACATGACAGGATTACATGATGGGGTCAAGGAAATCACATGACAAACTTAAAAATAAAAGACATGAAAACCAGTTGTGATAGTGGACCATTGTTATTTGAGATATTATTATAGTTTTATTTATTATTAGTATGATTTTTTTTTTCTTTTTATGTTTCGCATATTTATTTTAGTTTTAGATAACATTTTAGTAATTTTACTGTATTATTTATTTATTTTTTTCTCATAAAAACTATAATAGCATCTCAATTATACTAAAATAAGGCTGGTCCCAAATATGGAAAAAGTAATTCACAATTCAGTCAGTTTTATATATATATATGTATCACGTATTTTAAGATACATGTAAGTGACAAACTGTGTAGTGACTTAGGTAGCAGGGTAGGTTGTGGGCCGCAGTGGGAGTTGACTGATGTGTTTTGGGAAAAACTGTCATTGAAACTTCCAAGTTGATTCAAGGACACCACAGGGTTGTATTTGCTGAAGGGGGAAGACAAGGGTGACAGCATGCCATTGAGTGAGCACGGTATTTATATGTATACCTGGCATAGCAAGTGTATTTTAGAATGTGACATGCACCATAAAAAGCTGACATGCATCAACTTGAGCATGTATAATATGTACGTGTATACATGCATTGGAGACTCGATGTGAACTGTTGCAAATGTTTTTCATTGCACCTGGCTAGTGGAGGTCTCTTGGGGTGAGTTCGTGACAGAGCGTGATGATACACAGAACATGTATGCCCTCGGAGACAGCGCTGTGTACACTTGAATATAAGAGCCCTCGTACTCGGGTGTTTGCAAATCAATTTTGAAGGCCTTTTGAGGTAAAAACTTAAAATCTAATTGTTGTTTATATAAGCTCCCACTGAGCGGCCAATCACAGAGGGGAGGTGATTCATTGTCAACAGGAAGCACACAAGGTGCTGAATTAAGGCTAGACGGTGTGACTTGATTAATGATTAATTAAGCAAGTGCTCGCATTAATAACATGCCAGCCAAAACACATTTGACAAGGTGTTATCTGCTCTCATTATTATCACCCTTTGTGTGACCCACAAAAAACAACAACCCTGAAATAGTGATGGCTGTTTTGACATATGTTTTGAAGTTTTTGAAAAAAGAAAGCATTTATTTATTTATTTTGATGGATTTGATGTTTCTTTACAAGACTCTTCAGGCTTTTTCACAATGAGTGCGACATAATAAAGTGAAGCGAATCGGAGACTAACAGTATTTTCACACCGAATGCAAAACTTTTATTGCCTTCGGCTAATTCACGCCTACACAATAGGTGGCGCTGACCGAAAATGTATTTTTCCTTGTGTTTGTATCTCTTAAGTTTTGTCATTTGGCTTCAACCTCGTCTGCTACACAACATACAACAGTAAAATATGATAAATAAAGTTTGGTACTACACCAGAAACCCAAACTATTAGACCTTAAGAGATTATTTTTGACCAAATACATCATAAAATGTAGCTGCAAGCTGCAATTATCGGGGTTCAAGCACTTTAGGGCCTGTAACCATCTCGATCATAGATGGAAAAGACCATTTACAGTAAATACAGGCAATTTACCATAGGAAATATATAGTTTTTAAACTTTTTTTATCAGTTATCAAGGTTGAGCCAAAAACCTAGGACTAGTTTGCCAGTGTGAATAGCTTTATAGGGATCTATTGTTCCGATTTAAGACCTTCATTGCGTCACACATTTGAGTCATTTAATTGCACTCAATGTGAAAGGCTCTTTATTAAGCACATATAAATTTAAATTTTTACTGTGTTGGGTGAAATGACACACTGGGTGAAAAAAAAAAAAGATTGATCGCACACAGTGTTAATAATTTTATAGGGATCTATTGTTCCGATTTAAGACCTTCATTGCGTCACACATTTGAGTCATTTAATTGCACTCAATGTGAAAGGCTCTTTATTAAGCACATATAAATTTTCATTTTTACCGTGACACACTGGGTAAAAAAAAAAAAAAAAACGAAAAAGAAAGATTGATCGCACCAAGTGTGAATAGCTTTATAGGGATCTATTGTTCCGATTCAAGACCATCATTGCTTCACACATTTGAGTCATTTAATCACATATAGTAATTTAAATTCAATATTTTTTGGAACAAAGTAAATATGCAAGCCTTTTTCTTATCGTGTTTAGAACCAAAAGAATATAATTTACTTTTTCAGTTTCAAAAAGATTTATTGTCTAATTTTGTTAATATCGGCCTATTTGATTTTCTTTAATGCATCAAAGAGTTAAGTTTTAAGCTTTTATATGCTTGTGTAACAATATTTCAAGCAAAAGTATTTGATGCATTTGAAAAGAAAAAAAAAAAAAAAAAAGTAAAAAGAAAATTGTTGGTTATTCATTTCGATGGTCCACTTTAGATATTCTACTAACTATAAGTAACTTTGCATCTACATGTCAACAAACTCTCATTAGAGTATTAGTAGACTGGATTAGGGTAAGTAGAATAAGTTGCCATGTAGTTGCAAAGTTACTTATAGTCAGCAGAATCTCTGTTGGGTGGCATTAAAATAAAGTGTTAGCAGATATTTAGCAGACTATTACTACTACAATGACTGCTAGTTGACAGTTGCAAAGTTACTAACATTCTATTTATGTTTGAATGAGATTGCATAGTGTTACATTCATGATGCAGTTCATTCTTTACAGTCAAGCTTTATTTTTTACTAATATTGTAGCAGTTCTCAAGGACTAGGCTAAACTCTGCCATGCAGTACATTCATCTATTCCACACAACCACAAATCAAAGAAACAAAGACAAATACCTTGAAAGCTGGTTATTTATGGTCAATTAGAATTAAATGTTTCCATACACTGAGAAACAGGCAACAATGATCCAGCATGTGTAAGGCTTATCCCTGTTACTCTATCCAAACTTATTCAAGTAGAGGATTCAAGCACGGACAGTTTGAGAACCTGAATTACAGCATTTCTGCAAAAGCCGTAAGCTGTTTCTAAGCCCAACCTTTCCAATTCCCCAGCTCACATGTATCAAGACACACAAACCCATCAATGACTATAGTGATCCTTTCAGAGCAGGAAATGGCTTTGCATGCTCCAGACCCGAAAGCACAAGCCATTCTGGTGTAGGAAAATGAAATATTTAAAAGTTCCCAATAGCTTTTTCGTAACTGGATTGATGTGGCCAAGCAGTTTCTTCTTATCATCACAAGCCACACTTTATTGCCTGGCCTACCTCAACGAAAATTAAAAGCACCTAGAGCCCTTTGATATTTTCATGGTTGTTTATATATATATGTAATATATATATATATATATTTATTATATATATATATATATATATATATATATATATATATATATATATATATATATATATATATATTTTAGTACCTGTCTTACAGCTTAAACATAGACACACAGGCAGACTCATAAAGCATGAGTCTGCCTGTGTGTCTACATATACATTTAGGCTCTCTCTCTCTCTCTCTCTCTCTCTCTCGCTATCTCTCTCTCTCATACGCACACACACACAGACACATGTTGAGTTTCCATGTTTTATAGGGACATACCATAGATATAATGATTTTTATACCTTAACTAAACAATTTTTAACTACAAAATTCATAAATAGATAGATAGAATGATAGAACGATAGATAGAACGATAGAAAGATAGATGATCGATAGAAAGATAGAACGATAGATAGATAGAACGATAGATAGATAGATAGATAGATGATAGATAGATAGATAGATAGATAGATAGATAGATAGATAGATAGATAGATAGATAGATAGATAGATAGATAGATAGATAGATAGATAGATAGATAGATAGATAGATAGATAGATAGATAGATAGATAGATAGATAGATAGATAGATAGATAGATAGATAGATAGATTGATTGATTCTAGACAATACTAATTTTCAGGCAATTACAAGGCTTATTTCAAGGAATTGCATGGCTTCATATATGAATATTCCTATTAACATGTGATGTATTCTGTTTTAATTGGATACAAAAATATCTGTTTAACAATATACTACATGCATTTACTGTGATATATCAATGACTCTCCAAAGTATGGACCTTCACAAGTAAATTGCAGTATCTTTTCAACTGTGAAATAAACTTTTATGGTTTTCCAACCTGGGGGCATGAGCAGTTGATCGTCACCTTAATTAGCCTTTCTCCAAGAGACTTAGACACATATAACAAGACCATAAAGTACTTCAGTAAGTGTTTTGAAGTTGTATATTCAACTAATGACATCATTAACTTTCAGATTTACAACCTTCCTAAAACATTTGTGCTGACACATATTACTTTCCTCAATTTATTTTCTGATGTAAGTGGTGTGGATTCTTTTCGACAGATGTTGATATTTGTGAGCCAAAGCGAAAGTGTTTCATTTTGAGGTTTCACCCCTCGATTCTGTCATGCCTACCTGCTGCCAGAAATAATTCATTCAACCTGTCTAGTACATCTACACACACACACACACACGCGCACACACACACACACACACACACACACACACACACACACATACACACACATACATATTACAAACAGAAAATATGATGAGATGAGTTATAATAAATCCCAAAACAATCTCTCTCTCTCTCTCTCTCTCTCTCTCTCTTTTAACTGCCTTCTATTTTGTCAAGATCATTATGATGAAATTTGGAGAAACATCAAGCAATTTTCTTGTTCGAGAAGCCGTTTCAGTCATATAGATGTGTCAGAATAAGGAATAAAAAAAAATAAAATAAAAAAAAATAAAAAAATAAATAAATATATATATATATATATATATATATATATATATATATATATATATATATATATATATATATATATATATATATAGTGACTGTTTTATGCTGACTTAAATGTATATAAATTTACAGTTTGGGTAAAAGGTGATAAGCTCTAAACATGTAAAATTATAATTACAGTCACATATTTCACCTACAAGTAAGCAGTAAGCCTTTGATTACAATATGTTTTCCTGAGAGAAATTTAATATATTCTGTGCTGTAGGGACAAGGGGGTTCGAAAATTAGGATTTCATGGTTGATGACTTTGATTCAGATAAGCCGTAATCCCTATTTAAATCCTGCATAATGACTCCACTATTGCATTTTATTGTATTTATAGCTCATTCACCACAAGACTTGTATAAAAAGAGTATTTTTATCCTGAAGTTTACAAAAGTGGTGTAATATGCAGCAGCACCAGGGGCTTTTGGATCAGTGAACCAAAGCACAGGGAATGACACAGAGACTGTAATGAAGCTCATGGAACTGCTGCATGAATACAGCGGCATCTGATTAATCCCATATAGAGTTGCATGCAGAGTGCAAGGCTTGTTTGTCCATAAGCATGTGTCTGTTTGTGTGTGTATGTATTTGTCTTTGGGTACTGGCTCCTGTTTATCCTGGAACGACATTCATTTCAACCAATCAGTCTTTAGGGTTAGCTTGGTTTAGTTTAGTTAATTCCGGTAATAAACCTAACTTAGTAAGTCTTAACAACTATATAGCTACTTAAATTGTTTGAGAAAACAGTTTGACTTAAATGGTTTAAGTTCATCAAACTCAAAGTAATAAAGTTACATAAGACTAAGCAAAACCTAACTTTGGTACAAAGCAATGATGACAGAACAGGAGCGCTTATACTGATTTGAATCCAGCTTGAATTGTTTTCCAGTTCCAAAAAAAAAAAAAAAAAAATGTTTAGGGTTCTACCTGGAACTCATTCAAACCCAAAGAATAATTTATGCTAAAAAGATTCTATTTAGAACATTTTGTGGCAGATCTACACTGTAAAAAATGACCATGATTTTAACAGTAAAAGACTGTAAAAATGCTGCGGTGAAAAACTGTCAATTGGTTTACAGAAAGTTTCCGTACTTTATACGGTGAATAACTGTAATAGATCTAACGGTACATTTAATGTAATTTTACGGTAAAATACCATTAAATTCACAGTTTTTGGAAGAGAAAAATAACAATTCATTGTAAAATTTACAGTGAAAACCCGTAAATTGACATTCCCACAGTTCCCTGCGTGACACTTCACATTTGATATATTTTCGTTGGAATAACTCCGTTTCTTCTTAGTTTTTCTCATTTTTTTTTTTTCTAATCAGTTCTGTACATTAGGGTTTTATGTTACATCTAATGTTGTTAAATTAATATTTATTGCATTTTTTAAATTTCATGCATGTTACCATGATGGTGTTTAGTGTGTGTGTGAATGACACTGTGTGCACCTTCTATATATTAGTATTGTCCTCCTCATTTTGTGGAAAAGCTGCTTGTGATGAACTTTGATTCATCATGTGACTCTTATCACCACTGTGTTTGGTGACTGTCAATGTATTATAAAGGTACAAAACAGATATAAGTACTTCATTAGGTTGGTATATCAGTTAATGAAATACGTTATTTTACCGTAAATTTAACAGTTTTTTTTTTTTTATGTTGCTACTGTATTTTTTACGGTAAAGTTCTGGCAACCACAGCTGCCGTTTTTTTACCGTAAATTTTACTGGGATTTTTTTTACAGTGTACTAACAGCTTGCACTAACGCAAACCCTCTTTTGTTGATAAAAAGCATTTAACTACAAAATTCTACTAAAGACATGCTTTGAAAAAAACAGTGCTGAAAAGGCGTGGACAGGGTTATTTTTGCAGCTGACCTTAATGCATATGCATTTGGAGAAGTTTCCCTTTTAGACGCAACATTTATGGGAGGAGAGTATTTAAATGAATGATGCAAAATGATTTACTAAGGTTTAAGCTAGTCAATTTCCTGCTATTTGCAGCATTATGTACCGCCCAAAAAAGCATTTCTTAAATCAGAGCTGCTCTTGGTAGATTGCATTGGTCATTATGGAAATGATCCAGCTTTTTCTGTGTAATTTCTCTCCCATCGATGCTTATTTTGAATTGCGCTCTGGCCCTTTTGCCCATTTTAGTTCTTTTGATTGAACTTGAGATGTTCTGATAGGTTCAAAATATGAAACAAATGATGAAAATGTTCTCATGTGACAGTGTATATAGAATATACTGTATACAGTCTACAGAAGACAGAATTCATCACAATCTCCACAACAATGAAACGTAAAAAGAAAAAAAAAAAAGAAAAAAAGTAAATATATAGGTCCACCCCTAAAACTCAGTGGGACATAAGCAGATCTTATGAAAACATGTCTCAATGTCTCTTTTAGACATTCTACTAACTATAAGTAACTTTGCAACTACATGTCAACTAACTTGCATTAATTTGCAACTACAATACATCTCAGCGAACTCTCATTAGAGTATTAGGGTTAGAATAAGTTGATGTGTACTTGCAGTTAGAATGTCTATTGGGGAGCATCAAAATAAAGTGTTATCAGATATTAAGCTGTTAGTCTACTAATACTCTAATTACTACTAGTTAACATGTAGTTGCAAAGTTACTTATAATTAGAATGTCTATTGAAATAAAACATAGGCCAATTGTATGAATTAGCCACCATTTCTGGAAAATGTAAAAGAGTTTTGGCAAGGTTCAGTGATAAGGTTCTTGCTGTGAAATCATACTTACATTTTACTCATTTCTTTCAGAGAACAATAAGAGGAAAGTGCAAAGCTGTGGTCCCAGTTTGTCAGAGAGAAACTTGCTGAAAAGGTCTATAAGGTGTTGCAGTCTATATATTTTCTGCTGAAGAGGGCTATTGGTGTCATCCCGCCTGCACAATTGAAAGAGGAAAACAGATTGCTCAAGCCACTCCCACGTATTTGATCATGCGAGGTCTATTCAGAAAACCAGAAAAAGAAGCTGCTTTGACAGTTTTGAGGATAACTTTCCCTGACTGTTGTGTCTCATCTTTGCAAAGGCACAACAATGCCTTTCAGGGTGGTTTTACCTCAACATCTGGGGTTGTAAATTATTCTTCAGACTTACACCATGTACTGGCTTCTTTCCACTTTCTGTGCTGCCTTTTCTCTCTGTGTCTTTCTTTTCTTTGAACAAAACCCTACTCAGCAGCCTGGCAGAGATCACAGGTGGAGGGGTAATGAGATACATTTGCTTTCCTGTGCTCAGCTACCTGGCGAGGAGAGAGATGTAATTCATTATTGAGTCGACCCAGGAGACTGTTGTTGAGGGGGGGAACTGTGTGAGTGAGCGACGGGACAAGAGAGAGATAGTGTCCCCGTAGAGCTGGCAGAGAAGATCGCTAGATAGACAATTCTATCAAATTCATTGTCCTTATTTTCACAGTATATGTCAGTGACATCGCAGCATCGTAGATGACAAAGCATTAAACTGAGAAAGCTAGACATAGAAATAAGGTGAACACCCAAATCCCAGCTAACAGGGAATGTTTTCAGAACGTTCTGACAGGGTTCTCTCAATAGCAATGTTAATAGAACATTTGTTCAAAGTTATCTGGTTCAAAAACATTGTTCATGGAATTTTTCTAAAACATTTGACTTTTTGTAAACGTACACTTTATTTTGATTTTATTTGATTCTACAAACTATAAGTAACTTTGCAACTTCATGTCATACTCATTAAAGGTTTAGTTCCCCCAAAAATGAAAATAATGTAATTTATTACTCACCCTCATGCCGTTCCACACCCATAAGACCTTTGTTAATCTTCGGAACACAAATTAAGATATTTTTGTTGAAATCCTGAAGGCTCCGTGAGGCCTGAATAGGGAGCAATGACATTTCCTCTCTCAAGATCCATAAAAGTACTAAAAACACATCAAAATCAGTTCATGTGAGTACAGTGGTTCAATATTAATATTATAAAGCGACAAGATTATTTTTGGTGTGCCAAAAAAACAAAATAACGACTTGTTTAGAGACGGACGATTTCAAAACACTGCTTCATGAAGCATCGGAGCACAAATGAATCAGTGTATCGAATCATGATTCGGATCACGTGTCAAACTGCCAACGGCTGAAATCACGTGACTTTGGCGCTTTGAACAGAGATATACTGATTCGCTGTGCTCCGATGCTTCCTGAAGCAGTGTTTTGAAATCGGCCATCACTTTATAAGTCGTTATTTATTGATTTATTTTTTTTGACGCACCAAAATATTCACATGAACAGATTAAAATATGTTTTAAGTACATTTATGGATCTTGAAAGAGGAAATGTCATTGCTCCCTATGGAGGCCTCACGGAGCCATCGGATTTCAACTAAAATATCTTAATTTGTTTTCCGAAGATTAACGAAGGTCGTATGGGTGTGGAACGCCATGAGGGTTAGTAACGAATGACAGATTTTTGGGTGAACTAACCCTTTAAGTTGCAACTACGTGTCAACTACCTCTCATAAGAGTACTAGTAAACTGGTAGGTTAGAATAAGTTGACTAAGGTACTTATAATCAGTAGAATGTTTGTTGGGAGGATCAAAATAAAGTGTTAGCAGAGATTAAGCTGACAGTCTACTAATACTCTAATGATTGCTAGTTGAAACATATAGTTACGGTAGTACTTATAGTACAATGTCAAAGGTTGACTAAATGCAATGTTACCACACTTTCTATTTTCAGAACTTTCAGAGAACATTTAAAATGAACTTTTCTTTTTTTGTTAGCAAAATTTGGAACGTGGAACTTTTCATAACAAATGATTTGTTCATACCATTTTCTTACATTCTTAAAACATATGGTTGTTAGCTGGGATTAGCTTTCCAACAAAAATGCTGGTATTTTCATTTATGTATTTGTGAATGGTGCTCCCCTGGAGGCCCTGAATGACTCTGAGGAGCAGAGACGTGTGTATGTGCGTGTTTGCTAGTGAGACAGTGAGTGTTTATCAGCCGAAGAGAAGGTGAGTCGTTAAGTGGTTATGTATTCCAGACGGCCTCTGTCCCCTGGCCGTGCTGTATTCATGAGATAGCATGAGCACTTATAAATGGATCAAAGGACAAAATCAAAGGCATTGCTCATGAAACCCTACAGAGAAGCTTCTGTTTACAACCTGAGTGCCCCATCTCCACATTTACCTTGACCTGAATAAAGCACACAACTGATTAAGGTGCTTGTCATGGTCTGGTACCGGTTGTACAAATGAAATGCCCATTAAGAAGGAAAAATCTCAAATGACATCAATTTAGATTTCCCCTAGATGGAAATTATATGAAAAAGAAGGCAAATTAGACGTTTGCTCCTGCTTCTCAGATTATTCTTTTGTGGCTTTTCAGAAGAGATCTCAAAGTGTGCTTACGTTTGTTAAGACACCAGAAAGTATCTGCAAGAGTTTTCAATGTCAACTCAAATATTTCTTGTAAATAGTAGTGAGAGTATATGAAGCTCATACTTGATGAGGGAAAAAAAAAGATCCAGATGCCCAAACTGAACAAAAATTTGCAATTTGGTGCATTTGCTGATATTTATATGGACAAAAAGTAAGATGAAATTCAGATAACTTATGTAAATGTAAATCACTTAAATCTTTATCCTGCAAATAAATATCAGTTGTCACTTTAAATCTTCCAATAATATATCTTAGTAAGATTTTTAAAAAAATGCTTAGTTTTATGATCAAACACAGTATAATGCAATGGAATACAATGATGATTGAGAGACTTACAAATAAATGTTCCTCAAAACCCTGTTGAATCTTATTTGATACTCACATTTTAATATGATTTTCAATGATGAATGGATGTTAAAATAAACCTTAGTTGTTTCGGTCCAGTAAGTGTTCATCTTGTAATATTACTTACAATATACTAGTTAAACATTTACATTAAGACATATGTGGGTCATTGACGAATAAGGTTTTTAAAAGTATAAAAAACATAACAGAGATATAATTTTAAAAAGTGTTTGCAATGATATTATGTGTTTTTTTTATAATCAATTAACACTGCTTTTGTTATTTTTTTACAAAATGGACAAAATTTGTCACCAAAAAAGTCATTTGGTTTAACCAAAATTTTGGTTTTACCGAATGACACTTTTAGTTATACCTAATGACGATATTTTCAAACAATGCTAACAGGCTGATATCTAGCTAGCTAGCAAAAGAACAATCAAACATTTTATATTTAGTATACGTTTTTAAAATACTACAACATTTTTCATGTTTTACAGCGGTTGTACCGAATGACCTGATGTTTCAGGACACAAATTTTTCAAAGAGTTAAGAGAAAGTTAGTTACTTTGCTTCATGACCATGTGGTCCTTTGCAGGTGTTTGAATGATGTCACATCCTGTCACATGATATTGACTGCATGACCAAAAATAGTCCTTTTCTTTTGGTTACTCCAAATTACATCAATGAAATTCATTTTTCCAGACATTTTTCCTCATAACAAAGCAACAACTTCTGCACATAATTGTAATACCATTTTGCACTATGTTGATATACGATGTTATAAAATCATGCCAGAACAAACAAATATATACATTTATTACATTTTAAGATATTTAAATCACATATGACATGGCTGTATTGGCCTTTGGACGGTTAAACCGATTTCAAAATCTTCAAAATCTTTAAAATACCTTTATATGTAGCAAAATATAACTAAAACCTTTTGAATTCAATAAAAGAGATCTAGATGTACTACCTTACATACTTTGGATGTCATATATTTGTTTTTTTTGTTTTTTTTTTATTATTATTAATGCCTTTGGACAAAAAAAAAAAAAAAATGTACTGTGACCTGAAGAGGGTTGTTTTTAGGATTATACCAAAAGGACTTTTACTTGATAAAATAGTATACATTTTTCAATAAAGCAAATAGAACGCCATTGTGTACAACAGGCCCAAGAAATGTGCATATCAAATGTGATACAGTAGGTATTATAAGGTTAATCAAAACACATTCTGTGTGAATGGCCCCTTACAGAAATTTTCTTCTGGGGAGATGCACAGGAAGTTTACATGAGAATAATTTGATCAAATCTGTCCAATATGACTAAACCATGGCTTCAAATGACAATACTTCAACAGCTGAATCACAGACACTTTGGATGGATGACTTGTGGCTGTGTGGGCTTGTCTCTGCCAGTATGAATGACTTATAAGACTAGAGGAACAGATGGGTTGTGGGAGACATTCTCAAGAAGCCAGAGCGAGAAATAATGAGAAATGCAGAGAGAAAAGACTAAATGAGTGGGACACTAGCAAGACAAACCTCTTAAAGATACAGGAAACAAGAAGCATCTTGCCCACGATAAACCATGTTCTCATTGTCACCGTGGGTAGAGAATATCTCAGATCCATCGGACTGCACTAAAATACGACTGCTTTCTGTGGCAGGACAGAATAATAGTGAGAAAATAAAATGTACTTAGGGAGGACATGTCAAGATGATAACTCTGAGGGGAGAAGCATTGTGAGGAACACATGAGATGATCTGGGACTCTGACAGTCAAAGGAGAGAACAAACATTGGAGCATAAGGAGTAGCAGCGAGCCGGTAGCAAAGCATTGTGGGGATTTGCTGACAGGATGTGGAGAGAGATCATTAGAGATGATAGAGACATAGAAGGGGCGCTGAGAAGAAAGACACGAGAGAAATGGAAACCAGGGTTGGACTCAAAGAGAATAGATGATTGTGGAAGAGCACATCAGTAGGGTATGGATCCAGCTGTGATCACATTTCTAAGATTTTCTACTTGTGTCCCATTTTCATGCACCTTTATGCATTTTTCTGGATGTGTGTGTGTGTGTGTGTGTGTGTGTGTGTGTGTGTGTGTGTGTGTGTGTGTGTGTGTGTGTGTGTGTGTGTGTGTGTGTGTGTGTGTGTGTGTGTGTGTGTGTGTGTGTGTGTGTGTGTGTGTGTGTGTGTGTGTGTGTGTGTGTGTGAGAGAGAGAGGTAATGTGTCCAGTTACTGTCACAGAGGTTTCTGGACCATGTCTAGGTAAACAAGATTCTTGAGAGAATCAATTGGAATTGGTCTCCTTGGCTCACATCAAAGAACTGCCCTGGAGGAGGACTGCAGCCCAATCCAGTGGACAAAGATGTGGGAAATTCTTCATTCCTCAAGGTTGCTTACTTGTCCTTGATAAACAGAGGGTGTGAAGTCCATTTTGTGTTATGTAAAGAAATTCCAAATCTTTTATCTTTAATAGGACACAAATGGTTTCAGTTCTTTTGATGATAATGACCTCTATATATAACCACATTCTCATGTTGCTTGTGCTAGTAACTGGCTGTTTAAATAATAATACACAAAACTGGCGATTTACAGTGCTGTGGTCCATTTAGAAGTCTACAAGAAGGGCTGCTCCATTTAGCTAAAATAATGTATTTTGATATTTAGATATTCTAAAGTGGCATCCCAGCAGAATTTAGACAGTTTTGCAAACTACATATTTTAAAGTTGTTGTTAGGGGTTCAAGTGTTGTTAGGGGTTCTTATAATTATTTCTGTGGCAGGACAGATCATCATTCTCCCCTAAAAGTGATTGGGCAGAACAAACCGTAAGTTGTACAGACTTGAAACTTTGAGGCATGGTAGTACCTAGTCACCAAGGTTCGCCCCAATCGGCCTGTTGGTGATGCTACAGTGATCAATATTATGTAATGACTCACAACTCTTAAACCATTAGTTGCAGGCTCAAGTGTCTTATATCGTTGGAATCCTTGACTAAAGATGAACAAAACACACATCTTGGATCAATTTTAGCAAAACTGTCAGGTATTTTGGATTTTCTAAAAAAAATAAATAAATACTTTTGAGAATTAGTCTTAGGTTTTTTGCTTGATTATCAGAAATTATATATATATATATATATATATATATATATATATATATATATATATGCACTGTAAAAAATGACCGTGATTTTAACAGTAAAAGACTGTAAAAATGCTGCGGTGAAAAACTGTTAATTGGTTTACAGAAAGTTTCCGTACTATATACGGTGAATAACTGTAATAGATCTAACGGTACATTTAATGTAATTTTACGGTAAAATACCGTTAAATTCACAGTTTTTGAAAGTGAAAAATAACAATTCATTGTAAAATTTACAGTGAAAAAACGTAAATTGACATTCCCACAATTCCCTGCGTGACACTTCACATTTGATATATTTTTAAAATTTCATGCATGTTACCATGATGGTGTTTAGTGTGTGTGTGAATGACATTGTGTGCACCTTCTATATATTAGTGTTGTCCTCCTCAGCTTGTGGAAAAGCTGCTTGTGATGAACTTTGATTCATCATGTGACTCTTATCCCCACTGTGTTTGGTGACTGTCAGTGTATTATAAAGATACAAAACAGATATTAGTACTTCATGTCAGTTAATTAAATATGTTATTTTACCGTAAATTTTACTGGGATTTTTTTTACAGTGTACTGAAATCCAATATATATATATATAGATATATATATATATAAATATATATATATATATATATATATACATATACATATATATACAGCTATGGAAAAAAATAAGAGACCACTTAACATTGATTTCTGAACTTGGAGTGGTCTCTTAATTTTTTCCATAGCTGTATATATATAATAAAAAAAAAAGTAAAAAAAAAAAAGTAAAAATTTTGATTTACATCCATCACGGGAAGCCAAGACATTCCAAGTGGGTGTGGCAACTTTTATTGAAATGGATATCCCTCTTGAATGGAATGAGATAATTTCTGTAGAATGGCCACTTGGTAGTGCTATAAAATAATAATAAAAAAATAAAATAAAAAAAAACACAAAAACGGATATAGTAGCTATGCAACAGTCAGTCTGATTGATTTGAAAAGTGGCATGCGACATCTTTGTCCAAGGTGTAGCGTTTGTCTACAAGGGCATTTGCGTATCTCGATAAACATGACCGCTGTCGGCCAATGAAGTTTGAGCAGCTATCAGACAAGGTTAACGGAGGCCGATCGGAATGAAACTCGCCGGGCCTGTTTGACTCACGGCCCTAGAGGGAGAAATTCGCCCACAACATTCATACCATATGGTAGACCTCCTCATTCTGAGCTATTTTGCCTCTAGGACCACCTCTGTCAATCTAATAATTCATTAAATATTGGAGAGTATATTAAAAAACAACTTTTGTGAACTAGTCCTAGGTTTTTGGCTCTACCTTGTATTAATTAAAGTTCCCATTTTACCAAGAAATATTTTAGTCATTAAAAATTTACTTGGTTATGTTTAAACCACACGTTTGTTCTAGATCATTAGATGTCATATGGTGCCTTGGAAGACTGTTTGAAACTTTCCGTAAAGGGATAGGTGTTGTTCTTGTTGTTGACATTTTTTATTTTATTTTATTTTTTAATAATC
The DNA here is from genome assembly GCF_024489055.1 of Chanodichthys erythropterus. Lineage (NCBI taxonomy): Eukaryota > Metazoa > Chordata > Actinopteri > Cypriniformes > Xenocyprididae > Chanodichthys > Chanodichthys erythropterus. Next base: position 6,590,444 of record NC_090232.1, on the reverse strand, counting down.
ATTTTGTGTTCCATAAAAGAAAAAGAAGGGCATATGGCATTAGAACAATGACAGGGTAAGTAATTAATTTTTATTTTAGAGTTAACTATATGGGAGGTACCTTAACACAAAAACACTGGACAATGAAGCAGCAAGGCAGGTTTCAGACAGATGCTTTAATGGAAAGTAAAAATGGTTTCATAATGTTTTTTTTTTTTTCTTCTTTTTAATGCCTACATCGTTTCCCATTGTTATAAACACAATTCAGAGGCTAAACATGGAGAACCGGTAACAAAATCAATTTGATATGGATTTAAGAGAATCTTATTTACCTGTGTTTTCTACTATTCCAGTGTGAAAGAGAGGAAAGAGGGCTAAAATGCAAATATACAGCTTTAAGACATGCCTCTTAAAAAAATGTGTTCTTATCACATTATTGATTGATTATTGATTACTTTATTATTAAAGTTATGCAAAAAGTTTTGCTTTCTCCAGAGAGGAAAAAAAAAAAAAAAAATGCATTGCACAAAGATTGATCTTTTATCATGCAGGGGACTTAATGGAGCTTTCGGTTGTTTTATTGAAGAATCTTTGTCTCAGGTGTTTCTCCTAAAATGAAAACACAGCTCAAATATTCTGGTTTGGGATTAATTTGATGGAGGGGGAAAAAAAATAAAAAATCAATTCATATTGAGGTTTACGTTCTTTAGTGTCTTGACTAATCTGAGCACATTTTGAGATGTTGTTCAGATCTATTTTTCCTGATTTTCTCATTTATTGTATATAATGTTGGGCAAGTAGCAGCAACAGAGTATTTTTGGAAGGAGAAAGAAAATAGAGGTACGTCATGTAAAATGTTGATGGAAATCAACAAGGCCTGGAAGACACCTCTCCGGAAAAACTTTTGATTGCTTTCCAGTTCTGGTTTGCATTCGGACTAATAATCTACATCCTTTGTTTTAGGAAGACAGTCTGTCATGCTGTCAGGATCCACGAGGGAAGTATTTTCTTTTTCTTTCACTCACTCACTCACTCACTCACTCACTCACCCACCCACCCACCCACCCACCCACCCACTCACTCACTCACTCACTCACTCACTCACTCACTCACTCACTCACTCACTCAGTCACTCCCTGTGACTCAGTTTTGTTTTAGTGGCATTAGCATACAGAACTGCATTATGGATGTAGACAAGTGCAGTGAATAAATGTTAAGTTGAACACGGCTCAAAATATGTGGCCTGCAGTTTAAGTGTCCATCTTCATATTGCTCTAGGCATGTGACATGCTTATACGACTATAAGTGCATTTGCATCGGTTGTGTGGATGCATTAAAACAGAGAATACAGATTAGATTCCACTGTACCAGACCCATAGTAGACATATGCCATGGAATGACAAAGCTTCACTTTGTGCATTTATTACTACTGGAATGAATTCAAATACAGGTAAACCTCATGAAAACCAGGCCATGTTTCATCACATAATAAAAATAATAATAAATCATCAAAAATAATAAGAAGCAAATTGTATTTTGCATGATGTAAAATTGTATTTTGCATCCAATGCTTTTAAAAATAAATTGTTTGATAGTAATCATTCCCCCGAGAAACTTAGCGTTCACTCACCATACCTTTGCATTCCCTTGCTTTTGTGCAAAGAGCTCAAAAGGTTTGCGGGGAATGCAAAACATTTTGCTAGTGAAAGCAAAATTTATCGGGGGGAACACAAACATTTTACGAGTGAACAAAGTTTCATGGGAATGTAAAACAATTTGCGAGCAAATGCAAATTTTCTCGGGGGAACGCAAAATATTTTGCTAGCGAACGCAAAGTTTCTCGGGGGAAGAAATTTATTGCTCATGGTTAGTTCATGTTAGTTAATACATTAACTAATGTTTAACTAATGAACCTTATTGTAAAGTGTTACCAACTGATTTTATTAAATGAATCCTGTAGAATTTTTAGCTTAATTTTTCAGTGAAATATGACCTATACATTCTTCAACATTTTATGAGATTCATCCAGGTGCTCAATGTACAGATTCCATGGAAGTATTTCAGTTCACCTTCTGCACTGGTCGTATTCTAGAAGTCAACATTAGTATGTTTCTCCCATCTTGCCCTAGATACGCATAAAGCCATTTCCCTGCCTAATCTACACACCAGTTTATAGCGTCTGATGCATAGTACTCTACAGGGACAAGGGCTCAAACGCGTGTAAATGAAATATGTGACATTTCCCAAGGGGCAGAGGAAGTTGTCTTAAAAGAGCAATCAATTTTTCCCTCAATCCAGAGAAGTCAAACACAATGAAAGTACTCACTCATTGTCTTTCACCTTAATTAAGCAATCCATCATGTGACTGACTAAAAAAAAAAAAGAGGAAGAGGAAGTTGTTTGAATGTACTGCGTTATGGTGCATCAATGGTTTGAAAAGAAAGCAATGGCCAGATGATTAAGGGCTTTTCTATTATATGTGTTGCTCCTGCACTGTATACAAATGACATGAAAAGGTCATATAGTCCTAACGACTTTGTGCTGTTTTCTGAGCCTTGCAGTACCTGAACTTTTATGATAAAAAAATATATATTAATATTACAATAATTTTAAAGTGACAATAGTGACATGTTGTAAGTGCCATTAAATGGTATTATTAAAAATCTCAGGAAGTTAATTAATTGGATAAATTCATAGTGGCATGGATAACATACCAGTAGAGGACAAAACAATTCAAATATTTTAGGTTTCTCATCCCCATTCACTGCATTGTGCCATGAAAAAAAAAAAAAAAAAAAAAAAAAAAAAAGAGAGAGAATTGCAATACAATACTGCATAAGTACATAAATGGAAGAGATAATAATAATAAAAATAATTTTCTTAACTTTCTTTCTTTCTTTCTTTCTTTCTTTCTTTCTTTCTTTCTTTCTTTCTTTCTTTCCTATTTGATTGGATTATGTCAGATTGCTAGTAAATTATTAAGATCATCTGAGACAAAAAGGTCTATTGGAAATTGATAAGGGTCAGATCAGATATTTGACTGGGTCATTGTCGGTCACCTTTTTATTGTCGAGTCATTGCAATGTTAATCTGACCTTGTTTTTGCGGTCATTGCAAGCTTCCCAAGCTTCAGTTCTTCAGTATATATATATATATATATATATATATATATATATATATATATATATATATATATATATATATATATATATATATATGTGAACCATATATATATATATATATATATATATATATATATATATATATATATCCAGGATTATTTGATGAATTAAAGTATTTAATTGAAATAGAAATCTTTTGTAACATTGTAAATGTTTTTACTCCCACTTTTGATCAATTTAATGAATCCTTGCTGAATAAATGTCAGCATATTAGAATGTTTTAGAATGGAGTAATGATGCTGAAAATTCAGATTTGACATCAAAGAAATAACTTACATTTTAAAATCTATTCAAAATATTTTTCACAGTATTACTGTTTTTGCTTCACGGAAACGAAAGAGTTCTTTCAGAAACATTTCAAACGTTTGACCAGTACGTAGTTAGTGTGCACTTATTCCATTCCCAACAAAGCTCCAGTCTCATCTGACAGCAGACACATCTCCTTCATTGCAACTGGGTCACCATTATGGTTTTTGGCATCTCCAGATGGTTTTTTGTGATTAATGGTTTCTTTTGTGCCACTCTCCAATACAAGCTGTTATGTGTTGCAGGGCTCTTTATGTGCATGACTGGTACTCTTTTTACTCCATTCTCACTCGCTGAACTCTGTAACTCCTTCAGAGCGATGGCTGGACTCTCTGTGGCTTCTCTCACAAGTCTCCTACTGGTTCATGCCGAGGGTTTGGAGACATGACCTTTTCTAGGCAGTGTCTGGGTGGTTTGATATAGCATTCTCTTCCTGATAACACAGCCAGCATTTACCGCTGGGACATCTGAAGACTTGGATGCCTTTCCATAGGTAATTTATTGATATTTATTCATTTGGCAGACACTTTTATGAAGGTATACCTATTTTATCAGTATGTGTGACCTTGGACGCTCTACCAGTTGAGCTAAGGAAACAATGACAGGAACACAATTTATGTATTCATTTCACTATATCCCTAACGTTTCTGGACTGCTCTTTAGTCTTCATTTTCACAGCTGTCCTTCAGTTTCACAACATGAATAATGATCCCTTAACTGTCATGTTTTTTACACAGAAAATGTGGAGGTGTTTTAATGGCTCACAGTTAGAGGACAGTCATAAGGCAACTGTGTCCGCGACAGTTGTTTTTTATTGGTGTACACAGACTTTACTACACAAGGACTGAATATAGTCAAAACATTGCTAAAAAGTTCAAAAGAACAGCATTCTTTTGAAATTGATTTTTTTTTTTTTTTTTTTTAAGAATAATGATCAACAGTAAAGTGACAATAAAGAAATTATCCTGAAATGAATTCAGCAAAGATATTTCAACACTATTAATGATAATAATAATAATAAATCATATCAGAATGATTTCTGAAGGATCATGTGACACCGAAGACTGGAGGAATGATGCAGAAAATTCAGCTTTGATCACAGGAATAAATTACATTTTAAAATATGTTCACATAGCAAACATTACAATTTAATTTAAAAAAATTTTCTCACAATTTTACTGTAAAATTAATGCAGCCATGCTGGACAAGAGACAACAAATATAATAATAATAATAATAATAATAATAAAAAAGGTTGAAAACATAAATAATTCTTACTGACCCCCAACATTTTGAATTAAAGCTATATATTGCAATTTACGTGTGTTGTATTGCACATAATATCTGTAATATTGCATACCATGTGTGTTACCATTATTGAGATTTATAGTCCAAAAGTGTAGTGCTGGCAATGTTTATTATTAATAAAGCTGTTTACATTCTGTTGCTTTCTACTGTCTGAACCCATGCTGTGGCTTCATAGTGTAACATTAATAAACCCAACCATGAAAAAATGAGTGCTGTCAGATGTTATATGTATAATGAATAACGTTATAATAACACATACATTTATACATAAGGTATAAAACTTGCAACATATTTACAATTTTTTCATTAAATATACCAGTTACATCTCATTCCCTTCTCTACAGCATATTTACTAATGAAAGTTGTGTTTCTGTTGGTATTATAATATGCACTGATATTCAGGACGATTATTTTAGGCTGTTGCATTTTGTTATGTTGATGTTTGCTGTCTGTTTTGACTTGCCATCCGGAGATTCAATATGGCAGCATGTTACAAGCAATGTGATACAACAATTTGAACAAACTGGCGTCATCTTGTCACCCTGATGAGCTCCCTGGAGACCAACGTCACTCTTTGATCCCTGTTTCTGAATCCAAAAGGATGCTGAGAGTAGATGCTGGTGTCCTGAAATAGTCTGAGCTCAAAGTTTCCCGTATCATCCAGCCTTTCAACCCTTTGCTGCTTTTATGCAAAAGGGAAGCTGGAGGGATCTTTGGTGGCAGATCTTTCATTTATTTTGAGCTACTATGTGTAACTCAAAAGAAAACATTTCCAAAACACATGGAATCTCTTTTATTAACCGTACATATGCAAGTGCTTATGCATAAGAGTGTGTGGATGTTTTCATGCAAAAATCATGATTCATCAGAAAGTTTGCACTTTCCGGAGGAAATTTATTTTACATGCATATACATACACATATTAAATTGTTTTAAAATGAGATACATTGAGTTAATTTTCTAGTTCCAATTATATTCTTTTTTATTAAAAAGGTGTCAAAAGCAGTTTATATATATATATATATATATATATATATATATATATATATATATATATATATATATATATATATATATATATATATATATATATATGAACAAATGTGCAATTTTAAAGGGGACCTATCATGCAAAATTCTCTTTTATAAGGTGTTTAAACACAGAACCTATATGGTAAAATCCACCCACTCCTTATTTTATAATCCCCATAAAGCATAAACAGTCTCTCCCAACAAGCTGTTCCAGACTGTCCCCTGCTCTTACATAAGAGTATGGTGAAGCCCCGCCCATGACTGATGACAATTTGCCCTAATAGCATAGATCCCGCCCTGAGTGAGCCGCATCAGTCCATCATTTCTGTTTTCTTGCTGTAGCATCTGGAAATGTACACTGACTGCACTAAAAAAACATTACAAAAATTCTGTTGCTGGATGTACCAATGAACATAAGAGTCTCCATAGACTCCCGGCATCTGAGCCACTGAGGACACCCTGGTTGAATTTCATTTAAGAAAGTTGGTAAATCGTTTTATTCTGAATTGCTTCACAAATGAGGGTCAGTTCAATGCTGTGGATTTGTACAAAAGATTAACATGATACTACATGCTAGCCAATGAGTTGAGACAACTTAACTCCACACAACAGCTACATAAATGTATCCACTAACCATTCAGAAATGTCCAGTTTCATTCTAAAAGTTGTAACTTCTTCCTGAGTCTCTCCATCAGTGTCGACTCCGGTTTGAATAATGTAAGGCTGAACACCGTTACTGACAATCATCATTTTGGCTGCATGAGATTCTCCAGCTTTATTGTTGGTGATAATCTGAACCAGGAGCTGTTAAAGCTCCGCCCTCTTCTGGACAGGGGGCAAGGAGCAGCAGCTCATTTGCATTTAAAGGGATACACACAAAAATGGTGTGTTTGTGCTCACACTCAAACTGGGGCAAATTTGCTATTCCTGTGCACATTCTGGGGACACCAATATTGCATCTATACAAGAGACGTAATAGGTCCCCTTTATTTCAATAAAGATGTTCTTTAGACTTTCTACTAACTATAAGTAACATTGCACATGTTCATGTTAACTTATTCTGCTTACCTTAAAAAAAATTAAAAAAAATAAATAAATAATTGAAAAACATGGAAGCTCTGCTCTGCGTTCACTGTGTCAACTGCATAGCAGACTGACAGGAAAGAGGAAAAATTGTTGAATAAAGTCATTTATTTTTTTTGGTGCACAAAAAGTATTCTTATCGCTTCATAACACTTCATAACATTAATAGTCAACTTGACTAACACTGTAGTCAAGTTGACTATTTTAACAATGTCTTTCCTACTTCTCTAGACCTTTAATGTGATAATTTCATTGCTTTATGGGAGATAAAAAAAAAAAAAAAAAACACTTGGATTTCATCAAAAATATCTTAATTTGTATTCCAAAGATGAACAAAGGTCTTCCTGGTTTGGAACGACATGAGGGTGAGTAATTAATGACAGAAATTTCATTTTTGGTGAACTTATCCTTTAGCCCTAACTTACAACAGTAACAGTCTGTTTCTTATAGTAAGCACAATATCTAAAGTGGACTGTAAAGCGTAACCTGCTATTTTTACATGATTCCACACACAATATAATGAATTTAACACTCTCCCACATAGCAGCACATGCTTAGTATGGATCTGCATCTGAAATTCATGTTGTTGTTGTTGTTGTTTTTGTTGTTGTTGTTTCCATAAGAGAAATAACTGATCATGGTCTACAGCAACTGTAATTGTGGTGCTTTGACCTTTTTTTTCACATATATCAACTTGACCTTGTGCTTATTTTTGTATAACTTTACATGTTTCAATATAACATGAAACGCTTACAGAGAAAGATCAATAATTCACACCAATGCTGGAGGACAGTACTTCATTGCATGATGTTTGACTATCACGTGGGAAGTTACAATTGCAGCATGAATCTTTACCTTATTGCTTATTCAGACGTTGTAGATTAACTTTGAAAGATTGAATACAGGGTGCTTTTTTAGCATTCACCCTTGGGGGCCAAAATCAATTAGTTGCAACAATAAGCCTTCTTCATCTTCTCACAAAGAGTTGTATGATTGCATATTTGATTTCCCCACATATTCTCCTCCATTCATTGTAGTGTGCATAGCACATCAGTATCTTACCACCCACCGCTATATAAAAGCACTAGAGCGATCACTGCCTGCGAAAAGCAGTCATCCTCCTTCATCCAAAAGCCTCCCCTCAGCAGAAAAGAGCAGGGCTACAGAACCTCAGGGGTACAGTAATAACCATATAACCACTCAGCTGTGCCTAATATAGACAGAAGAAGGGCAGATAAACAAAAGGTCAGTAAGCATCATTCTTTCCAATTTACTTTACCCAGTGGGCTTATAGGTGGGTTAACCATTTAGAGATGCTTTATGCAATCTAAGGGTTTTCTGAAAAACCTCATGGGAGATTTCCAGGGGTTCATAGTATTTTTCAGCTTTAATTGACTATACATATATTATTAATCAAAAGTTTGGTGTTGGTAAGACTTTCAAAATTTCTAATGCTTACCAAGGCTGCATTTATGTGGTTAAAAATATGCAAAAATGGTAATATTGTGAAATATTATGACAGTTTAAAGTAAAGGTTTTCTATTTTAATATACTTTAAATATACTTTAATGTAATTTATTCCTGTGATCAAAGCTGAATTTTCAGCATCATTACTCCAGTCTTCAGTGTCAAATCACTCAAACCACTCAGTGTCAAATAAGTCATACCCAAAACGTTTGTGCGTTTGTGTTTATATATATATATATAATTTTGTTTTAAAGTATGATTATTTAAATTCAATAATAATTGACCTTAAAAGTCAATTAAAACCTAATAAAATGTTATATTTATATGTGCATCAGCTCTTGTACATGACTTTTACATTATAATATATCAATTCAGAATACATTAGAATGCATTAATCCTAGCTGATTTATCAAAACACTTGAAGCAGGAGATTAATTTGCTCTCTGTTTAAACTCATTACTGAGAAACATTTACGATAGAGAAATTGTATTACTGATTTTTATTTCCTCTGGGTGGACATCATGTCACCACAATAATAAATATACAGTACCCACATGAGAAGTCTTGTTTATTTATTGAAACACCCGGTACTCTGCTGAATATACCACTGATGTAATGTGTTTTTTGAACTTTCCCCTGCGAGTCAGGAAGGTCTCAGCTCTGCAAGCAACTAAGCTAGTGTGGCACAAAGACATGAAAAGATTCTGGCCATAGATATGGAAGGATGGAGAAGTCTATTGACTGTGGTAGATGGACTGGTAGGCGGTTGCTGTACACCCTGTGGTTTTCATCTATCTGCACACTGCTGTCTGCAGCCTGAGCGGACTGCAGCCTGGTCACTTCTCCAACACCCGAAACAAGCACTGCAAAATCAACTATTCTGACATGGCCATATAATATGTTCCATTTTGAACTTTTCACTTCAGCATGTGTGATAAATCTGGTCAACAGAGACTTTGGATTGGACTCATAAGAGAGACACTTTATGTGCAACAGTGCCCAACCACTTCTGAAAGTATTTTTCTCCATTCATGTCTCCCATAGAGTTAAAAAAAAGGCCTTCAATAAAGCACTTTAAGTCAAGAACTGCAAGCCAACCAGCAACAAGATTAATCACAGCACTACAAACTTTGATTTGAAGCACAATAAGGTGTAAAAATTCAAAAGTACCAGGCTATACTTAACAGCTTCAGTGATACAAAGAATCAGATTCAAATTAATGATGGAGAAATGTTAAACAACTTATTAAAAATGTTTAGTGTGTGTGTGTGTGTGTATATATATATATATATATATATATATATATATATATATATATATATATATATATATATATATATATATATATATGCGTGTATGTATACAGTATAATCGTGTTCAAAAGCAGAATTCATGGTGAAAAACTACCCATGATTCTGTACATAAATA
>NC_090232.1:6523161-6575661 GCF_024489055.1 Chanodichthys erythropterus | reverse complement strand
AGTAGTAGAAGTAATAGTAATAGTAATAGTACTAGCTGTAGTAATAGTAGTGGCTGTAGTAATAGTAGTAGAAGTAATAGTAATAGTAATAGTAGTAGCTGTAGTAATAGTAGTGGCTGTAGTAGTAGTATTGGAAGTGATAATTTCAACTAAAAAAAAAAGATTGAATAATGCATAATGGATATTCTTTCACAATAGTCTCATTGTGTCATGTGTAATGTGATTATATCTCTGGTGATAAACATTCTGCATTTTAATGTTTAATGTCTGGTACGGTTTACTTTCATTGTGTGCCTTTCTATTACAACAAGAAAGAGAAAAAAATAAATAAAAAGGGTCAAAATCATACTCAACATGATCGCACAAATGCTGAGTCTACCTTGTTTTTATATCTGTAACATACTATAATCATCCGGACTGGAGGTAACTGGCTTCATTTACATAACCCATCACCCAGGCTCAGTAAGGCTAATCTGATAAAATGATGAGTAAGTAGAAACAAGCTGGAGACAATTACCTTTACTAACATCTGCAATTACTCGCCCTCGATGCATGCACAAAGATGACATATTTACGGTGCCACATTTACATCATGGGTCCTTGGGGCCAAAACACCTCTCACCGTCTCTCCTACAGACCCAAAGCACAAAACAACACTGCAGCAATGCTGGAGATGCATTATAAATGACCATGTACAACCTCAGAATGATCAAAGTCCACAAGGTTAATTTTTGTTTTAGAGAAATATTGCATGAATGCACATTCTCTTTTTCTGAAACGTTTCAAGAAAGGTCGGAAATGTGATCTCTTTGATGTCTCAATTGCCTCTCTTTGAAAACAAGATTAAACAGCGAGCAAATAGAGAATTAATCAGTATTTAAAGGGGCTATATGAATTTTCATGTAGCCTATTAATGACTTATTTATTCCAAATGTGTGAGTCCCTGACTTCCTAGGTTGTCTATGAAAGCCTGTAGACTGGCTTGCATTTTTCCATTAGCATTTCAGATGTATTTAATTTGTGGACCTCATAAAATATAAATACTCACAGTTTTTCTTTCAAATAAATAAATAAATAAAAATGGATGGCACTATGCATCCTGATTTATAAGGCTCTTTCTTGTAATCTTATAAAACTCACAAGGGCCCCGTGGCCAGTTAGATAAATGTAATTGAGAAGAACTAAATTTTCTTTCTAAAAAGAGGTCTTTGTAACCCTTACCCACCTATCTTTTGCTTCTTATATTGTACACAACACCTTATATTATACAGGATGGATGAATTACCACTGAAAGCTTTGTCATCACCTTCCTCCTCAGAACATTATCTACTGCTTGAAAAAGAAAAGAACGAAGGAAAGAAAGAAAAAAAAAAAGAGAAAAAGGCACATTCAATGTCCTTATCAGGCGGCACAGGACAAATAGAGTTTGATTTCACTGCTGTAGTATCTTCAGAATATAATTGTATACAAAACATCATGCTAAAATCAATACTGTTTTTACACACATATAAACATGCAAGGAATAAGTGATAATGTTTATTTCTTACTATTTATTTAAATTCATTTATTCATTTGAACAGTGGCCACAAAATCAATTTACAATGTGGTAACATCCATAATGTCAAATAACACACATGATATGTTAAAGTCAGATTTTTTTTTCTGCTGATAATAAATTTGAAGCATTTTTTTATCATTATTACTATTTTGAAAAGCAGAAATGCACATGATTTCTAACCTAAATGAAACAAGCTCGAAATTCTCATTCATGAAAAGAAAAGCTCCTTCCATAATTGTCACGTGGTTCACATTTGCTTTGTGCTCTAGTGGACTAAATGTGTCCTATTGTAAAATAATCCTTTTCATGAGCAGATTTCGAGGAACAAATAATGCTTTCTAAATGGAGGCACCTGTATAAAAAAGAACATATTCATACGGACACGTCTCCTGTATTAGGTTAAAGGAGGTGGTTGAATACTGCTGTTGCCATGTCCTTATAGCTAAGAAACAAAAACAACACTAAACCTATTATGATCACAATTATTTTGCTTTGTTTTATCTAAATATTTACAATAAAACTTGAGAATAGTTTCCATTAGGAAACTATATAGGCACAATATACAAGATATTTGGATTAAAATATCCAAAAAAACACTAGAACAATGTTATATATTTGGTCCCACTTTATATTAAGTGGCCTTAACTATTTACTTACATTGAAATTAATCACTTGATACAATGCACTTATTGTGTACATACATGTTTTTACATTGTACTCGAATGCTACATTGTTCCAAAACGCTATAAATGCATTTTGGTAGTTTTCATGAAAATTGTTATTTTTTTTACCTAGACCTATGCATTTTGTTAATATTCAATTTATCCTGTTAAAATGGTGTATTGGCTCAGTCTGAACATGTTAAACAATGATTGTTAAATGAAACAACAATTTTGTTGATTATAATTTTAATTATATATTTATATTTATATTTATATATATATATATATATTTTTTTTTTTTTTTTCAAAATGCTATAAATCCATCCTTTTTTTTTAGCCTTTTAATATAAAAACATCTAGAATCTCAGTATTGATCGGGTAACTATATGTTTTAAACAGTTTACCGAACAGGTTGATTGCCTGATACGATGTCACACACTTGCGCACACACACATACGAGGCGAGGCGTGGCGAGGCGAGGCGAGGCGAGACACCCTTATATTCAAACGACCCTATCTCGGGAACCGAACCGAGTTGGCGCTCCGGACTCCGGCCCCCAGGTGTAGGTCTCACTGGCTCATCCAGGGCTGCGTTTCCCAAAAGCATCGTAAGCTTAAGTTGATCGTAGCTCCATTGAAAGCAATGGAGCTATGATCAACTTAGGCTTGCAATGCTTTTGGGAAACGCTGCCCAGGTCTGTTAATAAGAGTTTAAAGCATTAATTTTGAAGACTGAGCACAAACAAATTCCCTCGCTTCAAAGAACCGCAATGTTAGATTGCATCGAACGCTTGCCGAATTCTGATTGGTGAGAGGACATATCGCATTTAGGCTAAAAACAGGTTCAGTGCTTATAGCTTGGTTTGGAAAGAAACTGCATCTTGCAGTATATTTTAAACAAGGAAATATAGCGATTTGGAATGAAACATTGATGGAGCAGAGAATAGGTTCAGTACACAGCAAAATGGCATGACGAACTATTTTTTTTTAATTTTTTTTATTTGGCATTTATCGCGTTTTGGAAAAGAGCTCTTCACTTATATTTTAAAAATACCTGCATGTAATTACATCTATAATTAATTTCTGAAGTTGGTCCTCGTCAGCTTTCGATGTCGGAGCTCGTCAGTCAGTCGGTTCATCTGATCATTCTGACTGGCTGTTCAGCTACTGCCACCTGCTGGTACGGAAAGGCATTTCTTCTTACGTAGGCGCAGAACAGACGTGCTAATTGGCCGTCAGATGTGGAGTTAGGCAACTTTGGAGCCAGACACTGCCGACGTGAGCCAACCACTGCTTTCATCGCCACTAGTTCGTCGGCGTCGGCTTGGTGTGTTCCTGGCTTTAGGGACTGTGTCAGTGCATTGACAGTAAATGACAACATATCCGCTTTACCCTTGATTTCCAGTTAGAAACCATGGAAAAACTCAATATTCTTTCATATATTATGTGTTTTATTAGACAGGTGAACAACTGTTTGGATACATTTATCAACAGAAAACGTCTTGGTTAGTTCCCTGAATTCCCTGAATAGGGAACGAGACACTGCGTCAAAACACTGTGGGCGACGCAACTCGAGTTCCCATGAAAGGGAACTATTCATTGCATATAGGTCAATACAGTTAGTCTTTTTGTTTGATTCTCTAGTTTTCTTGACTTACCATGAGTATGTTTGTACATCTTTCAGAGACAACAGTATTTTGTCAAGCTTGGATTAGCTATAGCCACAGTAACAGTAACAGTAATACAGCATTTTCTACAACATTTAGCAACAGTCATCCAGCTTTTATTAATATGATATTCTAATACTGATCTAGCTTACCGCAGTGTACAACAAGTGTCTCGTACCAGCCACAAAGTGAACACACAGAGTAACGTCAACACACTCAAAAGTATTTTTAGTATGATTGTTTTGACCAAGTAAAACAGCACTGTGTTACCCCACAATTTTAATTCATCAGAAAAAAGTGACCTGTATGAGTACTAATTCAGCACTTGTGACTATTTCATTAGAATGAAATAATGTTAATTCAAGTGATCAAATATAAGTGTACGGACATTAACTTAACTTTAATCGTACCTTTGAACATGAAAAAAAAAAAAAAAAAAAAAAAAAAAAGAAACATGAGAAGTCCCAGGCTCTCGGCCCCACCCTGATACAATAAACGTTAATAAAAATTTAATACATTAGCTCATCCTCGAACATGATTTCTGCCCAAGTCCGTCGGACTGCTTTCCATCGGCTGGCTGTGGAGGTAAAGATGACAACTCCCATGATTCCACACTCATTCACGGCATCATCAAGTTATGCCTTTGTTTCTTTAATAAGCAATTATTATCCAGCAGCAAAAATTACATATTGTGCCTTTAATGGTCCATTTAAAGGTCAATATGCATGTTCCATCCTGCTAGTCTTTTGAAAAAAACATTTAACAGAAGCCAGTTCAGCCAAAAAATTTAAATTCTATCATCATTTAGGCTACCACTTCTCGCACAAATTTCACAATGCGCTTGGGTCACTTGTCACAATACCCTTCTTGTGATCAATTGTAGACAGTAGACTGTAAGCTACAGTGGGTAAGGAAAGTATTCAGACCCCCTTACATTTTTCACTCTTTGTTATATTTCAGCCATTTGCTAAAATCATTTAAGTTCATTTTTTTCCTCATTAATGTACACACAGGACCCCATATTGACAGAAAAACACAGAATTGTTGACATTTTTGCAGATTTATTAAAAAAGAAAAACTGAAATATCACATGGTCCTAAGTATTCAGACCCTTTGCTCAGTATTTAGTAGAAGCACCCTTTTGATCTAATACAGCCATGAGTCTTTTTCAAAAAGATGCAGCAAGTTTTTCACACCTGGATTTGGGGATCCTCTGCCATTCCTTCTTGCAGATCCTCTCCAGTTCTGTCAGGTTGGATGGTAAATGTTGGTGGACAGCCATTTTTAGGTCTCTCCAGAGATGCTCAATTGGGTTTAAGTCAGGGCTCTGGTATGGGGTCAGATTACCGCCAATTGTATTGCAGTCACGGATCAAAAAATAATAAACGTGAATCACAAATTTAAAAACACATGTAAAAATATATAGCACAAACTTAAAAAAATAATGCAAAATGATCGGAATGGCAAAGAACATGGTCACGGATCAAAATATAATAAGCGTAAATCGAAAAATCAAAAGCATATTTAAAAAAATAACAAGCATGAATCAAAACTTTAAACACATTAAAAATGATATTGCACAAATCTTAAACATGTGTTTATGCGTTCTTAAAAGTTGTTTTCCTTGCTTTTATTACTCTTTTCTTTCTGCTCTCTTTACATTTTCTGCTTATATTTTATTCTTTTGTGCGCTTGTGCAGTTTTTCTCTTTGCTCTTCTTTCTACGTTCTGCTCTTGCTTTTCCAAATGTTGCAGTTCGAGTTTCATGTAAATTAGGCTGGGCTTAAGCGCCACCATTGGTCCACTAGTTCTAGATTGACAGCTCCTCCTCTAGCCAATCAATCGAAGGGAGGGAGATGACATCACTTCAATGCGACTCATGGCTACTGATGCTCACACTCATACAGGAGAAGATAACCATCACAGCTGGCAATTTCCGAGCTGGGGTAAACTCTTTCTGTTGCAGGACACTGTTATAATGTATATATATACATTATAACATATGTACATATGTACCTTCATACATATGTACCTGCAACTCGACCTGTCACCGGTATATAGGCTACTTCTACCTGGACAATCTTTTATTGTTAAATTTACCATCCTAACGACAACTTGTCACAGTTGTGCCTGTCTGACGATCTATCATTGTTATATTAATCTTTAATGCACCTATCACTGGACTTGGCACCGTGAAACGCAGCGTCCACCATGCAGCAGCCTCACAACATCACTCTTATGTGTGCCTGGCTCGTCTATACCTGTTATGTTACTGTTAGATATTTTTAGTATTCATACAATAATATTAATAATAATATGCTTGCTTGTTGTCTCTTTTATTCCTGTCTTTTGCACAAGAGAATATAACATATGAAACCTACCTTACTAGGCTAATATATTTGCTCGTGAATTACATTTAAAGTAAGATATGCCATGGCAATTGCTTAGATCAGTAGTTCCCAAACGGGTACGTGAGGTGACAGAGGGGGTAACGTTACGCGAACAAAATGCAGAATTTTGCCATTCATTTAATTCTTCTCTACATTAAAATAACATTAAAACTGATCATGTATTTTCTAACAGGTACAATATGCCATATGACATCCAATCAAAATACCATATCTTTTGCGGTCAAATCTGACGGAGTCCATTTCCACATGCAGCGCACATATGGGTGCATAGTGTCACGATCACCGTCTGCCCCTGTCAAGTTTCGGACTACATTTCCCATCATCCCCCCTGTCAATCACATGCACTCACTCCACCAATCACCTGTTGCCACATACAGTCATGCACACTCCACACTAATCACCACACCCAGCTGATACGCATTACCTGGACTATAAAGGACTCACACATACACCACCTCACGGCGAAGTCTTGTTTACCCTGTGTGACATTTCTGAGCGTTTCCCTGTGTTTATTGTCTGCCTGTTTTTCGTTACCGATCCTGCCTGTTTCCTGTTTATCGACCCGTTGCTGCCTGTCCTGACCCTTGCTTTGTATACCGACCTGTGAGTGATATCTGCCTGTCCTGATCATTGCCTGTTCCTTTACCACGATTCTGCCTGTTCCTTGCTGTTCCTGTTTGCTCCTGTTTGACCCTGCCTGTACGACCACTCTCACTTTAATAAATGCTGCACATGGATCTCTGCTTCAGTCCCGCTTCGTTACAGAAGACTTCGCCACCACCACGATCCAGCAGCTTTCCCGGAGGATCTCTACACGGTATGGACATTAATCAATTATTGTTGTGGAGTACGCAGGGCACACGATCACTGGAGGATTACATCACAGAATACCTGAACATTGCATATTATTCAGATCTGCCTGACTGTGCACTTATTGACTTTTTCTGCGATGGTGTCAACCAACCACTCAAAGAACAATTAATTCGTGAGGGACCCCGTTCTTCTCTTAGTCATTTCCTGGACTATGTGTTATTGACTGTTGGTTCTCCGTTTACCGTGGGGGTTTACCGAGATAAACCACGTAATGGCCGCTGCGCCAAAGGACATTCACAAAATGGCGGCTACCACCATAACAACACCGAGCCACATCTCCGCTGATCGCCCAGAGCCACGTCACGCCTTCACTGATCGCCCAGAGTCACGTCAGGTCTCTAGATCAGTCCGGGAGTGGAGAGGGTTGCGTTCCAGTGTGACCGATCCACCGTTGATTTCAGTCCGAGCAGCTGGCATCCCCAAGTCTCCGTCGGCCGCTTCGCTCTCAAGCCCGCCGGCCGCTTCGCACTCAAGCCCGCCGGCCGCTTCGCACTCAAGCCCGCCGGCCGCTTCGCACTCAAGCCCGCCGGCCGCTTCGCACTCAAGCCCGCCGGTCGCTTCGCACTCAAGCCCGCCGGCCGCTTCGCTCTCAAGCCAGCCGGTCGCTTCGCTCTCAAGCCAGCCGGCCGCTTTGCTCTCAAGCCAGCCGGCCGCTCCGCTCTCAAGCCAGCCGGCCGCTTCGCTCTCAAACCTGCCGGTTGCTACGCTCTCAAGCTCGCCGGTTTCAACGCTCTCAAGCTCGCCGGTTTCAACGCTCTCAAGCTCGCCGGTTTCAACGCTCTCAAACACGCCGGTTTCAACGCTCTCAAGCTCGCCGGTTTCAACGCTCTCAAGCTCGCCGGTTGCCATGGACTCTTGTTCGCCGATTGCAGTGGACTTATGCACCCTGGACGCGATGGACGAAATGGCTGCTTTGCCAGTGCCCACGGGCAAGATGGCCGCCCCTGCGGTGCTCAAGGATGCAGGGGTTGTTCCAGCCATTGAGTCCGCTTCAGCCAGTGAGTCTGCTCCAGAAACCGCTCCAGTCGGTGAACCATCGCCTCATCCTCGGAAGAGGAGGAGGAGGAGGAGGAAGGCTCCATCTGTTCTTCCCCCCTCTTACGTCCAAACGTCTTGTCCTGCCGGCGCCACCTGTGCTCCTCGCTCTGCCGGCGCCACCTGTGCTTCTTGCCCTGCCGGCGCCACCTGTGCTTCTTGCCCTGCCGGCGCCACCTGTGCTTCTTGCCCTGCCGGCGCCACCTGTGCTTCTTGCCCTGCCGGCGCCACCTGTGCTTCTTGCCCTGCCGGCGCCATCCACGCTTCTAGCCCTGCCGGCGCCATCCACGCTTCCAGCCCTCCCGGCGCCACTCAGGAGTCTTGCCCTGACGGCTTCACCCACACGCCTGGCCCTGCCGCCGCCACCCGAACCCCTTGCCCACGAACCTGCGACGGGCCCCGCTGAAATCCCTAAGAACTTTTTGGGGGGGGCAGTATACCTAGGGGTGGGGAGTGTGTGGGTGGGAACCCTGCACGGCCGCGGTCATCAGCGGTCCCTGAACTGCCCAGACCACCTGACCTGCCGTGGCCGCCTGAGCCACCTGACCTGCCCAAGCCACCTGACCTGCCGTGGCTGCCCGAGCCGACTGAACTGTCGTGGCCGCCCGAGCCACCTGACCTGCCGTGGCCGCCTGAGCCACCTGACCCGCCGTGGCTGCCCGTAGCACCTGACCTGCCGTGGCTGTTCTGGAACCTGCATTGGAGATTCCGTTCCTGTCAGCTGTTTAATCTCCAATGCACCCACCCCCCCTCCCTTATTGGTGTCATCTACGGCGCGAGGTCGCGCCTTCCGGGAGGGGGGCGTTATGTCACGATCACCGTCTGCCCCTGTCAAGTTTCGGACTACATTTCCCATCATCCCCCCTGTCAATCACATGCACTCACTCCACCAATCACCTGTTGCCACATACAGTCATGCACACTCCACACTAATCACCACACCCAGCTGATACGCATTACCTGGACTATAAAGGACTCACACATACACCACCTCACGGCGAAGTCTTGTTTACCCTGTGTGACATTTCTGAGCGTTTCCCTGTGTTTATTGTCTGCCTGTTTTTCGTTACCGATCCTGCCTGTTTCCTGTTTATCGACCCGTTGCTGCCTGTCCTGACCCTTGCTTTGTATACCGACCTGTGAGTGATATCTGCCTGTCCTGATCATTGCCTGTTCCTTTACCACGATTCTGCCTGTTCCTTGCTGTTCCTGTTTGCTCCTGTTTGACCCTGCCTGTACGACCACTCTCACTTTAATAAATGCTGCACATGGATCTCTGCTTCAGTCCCGCTTCGTTACACATAGCCAGTATAGGTTGCGTGGGGAGTCTGCAGCCTGAGCAAAACGCGCAACATACTGCCATTCTGTACCTGCAGATTTAGCACTTACTAGCACGAAGAACAATAGCCTGGCACAAAAAGGGCTTAAATATCAATTTAAGATTCGAGCTCTTGATACAAAACATAGCCTACCTTTTGTGAGTTCTTGTTTTTAATGTTGATAATATTATATGAGCAAGAATGCAAATCCAAATATCCACACAACAGTTCAACAAACAAAGGGGTAATATTAAGTGTTATTCTTCACAGTATTGTCAGTATTTGCTCTATTTTGCAACGAAAACAACAGCATAATTACAACACAGCAGTGCTTCGAGAACGAATCTGCAACTTTGAATGAATTGTTCGTGAAAGTCATGATTCATTCATAAATATAGCCACTTGCTTCTTTGAATGAATGACTCGATGACTCAGGCATTAAGACAGTGACTTACCGCCATCTACTGGCGGTTTTAGTATTTAAAATAATCACTTTTCACGTTTTTAGCATTGCATATTTCTCTATTGAACATTTTTTAATTTAAAACATTATTATTGTTGTAAAGGTATTCATAAAGATCAAAAACTGCACTAGAAAGTCAATTTAGGGGGCAAATATTGTCCCTTAATGGAAAATTTACAATCTAAGTGGAAGAGAGGGGGTACGCAGAAGGATGGTAAGTGTCTCAGGGGGTACTCCACTCTGAAAAGTTTGGGAACCACTGGTTTAGATCATCGTATGTTGCTCGTAATAGTAAACTGTGCATATTTTGTCATGTATTGTTTTCCTGTAAACAGATTTATAGATTTTGTCTTCCATGTAAAGTATGTCATTGACACGGGTGTTGGTTTATGAATTTGATCACATTTTAACACTGAGATTATAAAATTATAAAGTTAAGCAATAGCCTTCACATCAGTGTTTTCCCCAATATTAGAGCAATTGCAAATGTTGATTGAGCTGTTGTATAAATCAATATAGCTATAAGTTAATTTTGAATGTGTTTTTGCACTATTTTAATGAAAGGAGTATCAAACAAAGTCACAGCAGAACAGCTTCGCTCGTCTCTGAGCAACACAGCAGTGTTTCATTAATGAATTCCTGATTTGAACGAGAAGTTTGAATGAACTTTTCGCCACCTACATATCTGTATCTGTAATTTTGTTTTTATTTAAAACATTAATCTTATAGTATTGTGCAATTATGTAGTTATGTAATTAAACACAATAAATGTGTGAATAAATCACTGCATATCAAATCCACCTGGTTTCTGTAACTATCTTCTCTGTAACACTATCGTAGTCAATGCAGAGATGATACATTCAGTCTTAGAATTAATTTACCTATGATCGTTTAACAACAATTAAGAAATATATTAGCTACAGTAGCCTTAGCATATTAGCACCATGAGCCAAGTAATATTTTAACACCAAATACCATATATTATGAACATAAAGATTAACAATCATAAGTAGACTGCACAATAAAAAGAGTATCTCAAAAAGAGGAATTATTTGTCCATAGTTCAGATAACTTTACAGATTGAAAGTCCTTGTAAAGTTTCAGATTAAACTGTTATCTTCTCCTGTATGAGTGTGAGCATCAGTAGCCATGAGTCGCATTGAAGTGATGTCATCTCCCTCCCTTCGATTGATTGGCTAGAGGAGGAGCTGTCAATCTAGAATTAGTGGACCAATGGTGGCGCTTAAGCCCAGCCTAATTTACATGAAACTCGAACTGGAAAAGCAAGAGCAGAACGTAGAAAGAAAAGCAAAGAGAAAAACTGCACAAGCGCACAAAAGAGTAAAATATAAGCAGAAAATGTAAAGAGAGCAGAAAGAAAAGAGTAATAAAAGCAAGGAAAACAACTTTTAAGAACGCATAAACACAACTTTAAGATTTGTGCAATATCATTTTTAATGTGTTTAAAGTTTTGATTCATGCTTGTTATGTTTTTTAAATGTGCTTTTAATTTTTCGATTTACGCTTATTATATTTTGATCCGTGACCATGTTCTTTGCCATTCCGATCATTTTGCATTGTTTTTTTTAAGTTTGTGCTATATATTTTTACATGTGTTATACATGTGGTATTATTTTTTGATCCGTGACCGCAATACTATTGGCGGGAATCTGATCCCATACTCTGGCTGGGCCATTCAAGAACAGTCACAGAGTTGTTGTGAAGCCATTCCTTCGTTATTTTAGCTGTGTGCTTAGGGTCATTGTCTTGCTGGAAGGTAAACCTTTGGCCCAGTCTGAGGTCCTGAGCACTCTGGAGAAGGTTTTCATCCAGGATATCCCTGTACTTGGCCGCATTCATCTTTCCCTCGATTGCAACCAGTCGTCCTGTCCCTGCAGCTGAAAAACACCCCCACAGCATGATGCTGCCACCACCATGCTCCACTGTTGGGACTGTATTGGACAGGTGATGAGCAGTGCCTGGTTTTCTCCACACATACCGCTTAGAATTAAGGCCAAAAAGTTCTATCTTGGTCTCATCAGACCAGATAATCTTATTTCTCACCATCTTGGCAAACTCCATGCGGGCTTTCATGTGTCTTGCACTGAGGAGAGGCTTCTGTCGGGCCACTCTGCCATAAAGCCCCGACTGGTGGAGGGCTGCAGTGATGGTTGACTTTCTACAACTTTCTCCCATCTCCCGACTGCATCTCTGGAGCTCAGCCACAGTGATCTTTGGGTTCTTCTTTACCTCTCTCACCAAGGCTCTTCTCCCCCAATAGCTCAGTTTGGCCGGACGGCCATCTCTAAGAAGGGTTCTGGTCTTCCCAGACGTCTTCCATTTAAGGATTATGGAGGCCACTGTGCTCTTAGGAACCTTAAGTGCAGCAGAATTTTTTTTTTTTTTGTAACCTTGGCCAGATCTGTGCCTTGCTACAATTCTGTCTCTGAGCTCTTCAGGCAGTTCCTTTGACCTCATGATTCTCATTTGCTCTAACATGCACTGTGAGCTGTAAGGTCTTATATAGGCAGGTGTGTGGCTTTCCTAATCAAGTCCAATCAGTATAATCAAACACAGCTGGACTCAAATGAAGGTGTAGAACCATCTCAAGGATGATCAGAAGAAATGGACAGCACCTGAGTTAAATATATGAGTGTCACAGCAAAGGGTCTGAATACTTAAGACCATGTGATATTTCAGTTTTTCTTTTTTAATAAATCTGCAAAAATGTCAACAATTCTGTGTTTTTCTGTCAATATGGGTTGCTGTGTGTACATTAATGAGGGAAAAAATGAACTTAAATGATTTTAGCAAATGGCTGTAATAGAACAAAGAGTGGAAATTTTTCTGAATACTTTCTGTACCCACTGTGTGACTTATAGAAAGTTAAAAAGTAAAAATATTACTATTTTTTGGTAACACTTTATTTTGATGGTCCCTTTTGAAAATTCTATTGACTTTATGTAACTCTGCAACTACATGTCAACTAACTCTCATTAGAGTATTAGTGGACTGTCTGCTTGATATCTGCTACTCTTTATTGTGATGCTCCCCAACAGATATTCTACTGACTATAAGTAGCTTTGCAACTACATGTAACTTATTCTAACCCTACCAGTCTACTAATACTCTACTAAAACTCTAATGAGAGTTAGTAGGCATGTAGGTGCAATGTTACTTATAGTCAACAGAATGTGTTAAAAGTGACCATAAAAATAAAATTAAACCTATTTTTCTTACACACACCTATTGTTTCACTTCAGAAGACCGTGACAATTGCTGTGTGTGGATTTGCAAGCATCAACCAAGCAGCAGCCATTGATTGTATGGTCTCACAGAGATTGTTTATTTTCCTAAAATTCTACATTTGTGTTTATCTGATGAACGGAAGTCATATACATCGAGGATGGCATGAGAGTGAATAAATGATGAGAAAATTTTTATTTTTGGATAAACTATCCCTTTAATCCTCCAGGAAGTGACATCATATTTTTGGAATGGAAACTAAGAGCAAAAGGATCAGAACATTCCATCCTTTTTGATACACTCACAGAAAACACAAAATATCAACCTATCATTTTGATCCATTTTTCAAAAGGTTCATAAGGTGCTGCAGAACAGGAATAACTAAATATGCTTCCTTGGCAAGCTCTGCTGAATGGGTAGGAGCCTCTGAGGGAGTTCTTTTGTCCATGATGACATTAAGCCCGGAACATGAGTGGTACATGCTCTTCCCATTGAGTTCATCCTTTAAACCTGCCAGGATGTTGTGTTTCGCTTGTCATCCTTCCTGACAGCATAAACAAGGGCAGTTTATTTTCAAAAAAAATCATTATTTTGCTTTACATGTAGTACAATATGCAATCAGATACAAACAATCTTCTCTCGAAAATGGAATAACAAGTTATATGTGTACCTGTATACAGTGAGGTGATAGATGAATAAATACATGACGGCATGACTCATACATTTCAAACAATTGGCCAACAATACGTGTAATTCATTCCATTTTTATTCATTCAGTCCCACTGCAGTTTAATGCAAAAGGTTATTTCTGACTCATGATTGGAGTTCATATCTACTAAAGAAAGTTTTGTGGGTTTTACATTAAATATGTCAAGATAACATGCAAATAAGATTGCTTGAACTTCTAAATCAATATATATATAGCTCTGGAAAAAATTAAGAGACCACTCCAAGTTCAGAAATCAATGTTAAGGGGTCTCTTAATTTTTTCCAGAGCTATATATATATATATATATATATATATATATATATATATATATATATATATATATATATATATATATAAACCACAAATAAATAACAGCAAGACAAAGGCCGTTATTCATACATGGTTAAAATTATACAGCTATCAAATCTGCTAAAAATCAATGCCAATTCTTATGCAATTTAAGTAAATCACATTTGGTATTTTTTATGGCACTATGAACTATAGGCATAGTTGAGTCGCTGCATTTCACCAAATTTGAGTTTAAGGGTTTGATTCGATTACCTGCCGTTAAATCAACCAATAAATCAAATCAGTTGTATTTATATATCAGACCCTGATGCCGAATTCCAATTCCAAGTTGGTTTTTGAAAAATTAGCATAACAGATAATCACATGGTGGCAAATGCTCTGGATGCCTTCATTTGTCATGCTCATTTAGTAAAGCATCTCAACTCATTTTTATGATTCTACTGCTGTCAACATCAGTCACCGGAAAGGATACAATCAATCATTCCTTTGAGAGCGAGTGATGGCCGTTTGACAAGGAAGGACCATTAGTCAGTCACTTTTTTGTTTACGCCACACAACGCCGCCTGCCAAGCCCTGGCCTCCGCGAGTGCCACTTGTTTTAGTTGGAATAGCTGGATGTGGAATTTCAATCCATTAGCAGGCTGGCTAGCCATCCCGCCGGCTTTACTGAGAGTGGCGGCCATCAGATGAATGTGTATTCATTAACACCTGCAGACATTTTCAGCAGCAGCTAAAATACAGTCTCGTGTTTCTGGCTTATGCAATAATTGAGCATATCTTCTTCAAATCACAGACGTCAAATACAACCAGGAGGGAAATTTCATGTTTTCATAGCTCAGATGATTTAGTTCTCATTTATGCCTCCCCTCCACCCCCATATGTTCTCCTTAAATAAGCAATACAAATAGACACAGATGCTTCTGTTTGCATAATATAGAGCTATTAATTTAATGTGGATAACAGCATATTTTAGTTTATATGGAAATCTCTGACTTTTATTTTTATGAGTTGGTGTCTTCATAAATCTAAACAAACTTTAAGACATTGTTTGAGATTCTGAAGCATTCTTCCTAGGCTCTACACACAATCAGAGAAACAAGTGAGATATCAAACGAGATCTCTTTAGTGATTTTTCTTTCCTACGGGAAAGCTGCTCATTTAAGAAGAGGCTGGTTGACCAAATGTTGCACCAGATGGATTTTGTTAAGATTTTCTCTCTCTTTTCTTTTCTTTTTTTTTTCTTTTTTTTTTTTTTGTTTGCAAAAGAGTCAGTATGCTTTTGTAATCTGTTGAAGATTTATTGAGTGCTCACCTTAATAAAGATCTGAATATTTCTCAACAGATCTGTTAATTGCAACAGCATACTGGTACATTATTTGCTAAATTCATTACAATAGCATTGTAAGAACAATATTATGTATATTACGTCCATGAACGTAAACACAGTGTGGAAAGTGTCACTAAAAACTTAATGCTCTATCAGCTCTATCTAAAATAAGATACAATCTAACCAGTAGTGTTAAAGCATTAGTTCACTTCAGAATTAAAAATTCCTGATAATTTACTCAGACCCATGTCATCCAAGATGTTGGTCGAAAAAGAAATTATGTTCTTTTTTAGGAAAACATTCCAGGATTTTTCTCCATATAGGGGACTTCAACGGCTACCAACGGGTTGAAGGTCCAAACTGCAGTTTCAGTGCAGTTTCAAAGGGCTCTACACAATCCCAGACAAGGAATAAGGGTCTTTATAGTGTAACAATCGGTCATTTTCTAAAAAAAAAAAAAAAAAAAAACCTTTAACCACATATGCATCCTACAATAGCTCTGTGATGCGCCACGCATTACGTAATCATGTTGGAAAGGTCACGCGTGACAGAAGTACCACAGTAGGGTGAAAAACTCCAACATCATTGTTTTGTTTTTTATTTGTTTTTTGTTTTAGTTTTTTTTGTTTTTTGTACAGGCCGTTTGCACATCTGCTTTGTAAACACTTGTTCCACCTACATCATGCGTGACCTTTCCAACGTGATTGCGCATTGTAGAGCTAGTGCAAGATGATCATTAGTGTTTAAAAAGTAATTTTTTTTTTTTTTTTTTTTTTTTTAGAAAATGACCGATTGTTTCACTAGATAAGACTCTTATTCCTCGTCTGGGATCATGTAGAGCTCTTTGAAGCTGCAATGAAACTGCAATTTCGTTGCAGTTCAACCCATTGGTAGCTGTCGAAGTCCACTACATGGAGAAAAATCCTGGCAACCATGCCATTTTAGCTAGCTTCTATATGTTTTTTGATTGTGACATCTCAAGTGCAGAGCTGCACCAGGTGAGCTACCAAACAAGTTTACTATGTCAGAAAAGCCATATGAGATGCAAATGTCTGAATCTATTAGTTTACAAATCATCCAATACAATTGTATTGAGGTCATAACATAGTAGCCCTTCTGTGCAAAGTTGACACTATTCTTTAAGAGCTGCTGTGCAGCCAAAAATATGTACCAGTTATCAATGTTAAGCTGCTTTGACACAATCTACATTGTAAAAAGTGCTATATAAATAAAGGTGACTTGACTTTACTACTGTTCTAAAATAACCTTTATGAATCGAAAATTTGTCCCTGACTTAAGTAATTTGCATATATGGGTAGACTATGTTATTGGAGTTTTTCAAAAATGTATTTAGAGGCACATTTTACCAATGAGCCAAGGTTGCATAATAAATAAATAAGTTGGTAAAATAAATCAAAATCTCCTGATGTCCATGCGAACAACTACAGTTAGTGGCAAATGAGATTCATCGGTCATGCTTGAATGTACATTCTGTAGTGCAAAAAGGAAGTGCAAAGACCTTCAGTAAGAAGCAGGGTAATTAAATGGACCAAAAACAAGTATGAATCAATCCTCTCCTCAACCAGGAAGCCCTCGGGGATTGGCGCTAAGCTTTGTTCTGTCTGTGAAGTGGTGTAGAGATGGAATAATGACCGTGGCTATAACAAACACTGTCTGTCTGGACCCTTGATGGGTCACGTGAAAGTACCTTTAATGCCCCACTCTCTAATCCTCTTTCTTCTTCTTCTTCTTCTCTCCCTTTCTTTTATGTATTCATTCTCTTATCCTTCAGTGTGTAATCAGCAGCAACTATGGCCTCTGCTGTGGTCACGAAGTTGCTTTATGCAACTTTAAAGTTTGCTTGACTTTACCATGTGTCTGGATATATGCCTGGTTATCTGATTAGCTTTTTGCACTTAAAGGGATAGTTCACAGAAAAATGACAAATCTGTCATTAATTAATCACCCTCATGTCGTTCCGAACCCGTAAGAATTCCGTTCATCTTCAGAACACAAATTTAGATATTCTTGATAAAATCTAAGAGCTTTCTGTCCCTTCATGAACAGCTACGCAACTACCACTTTGATGCTTCAAAAAGTTCATAAAGAGATTGTAAAACTAATCCATTGATTGGTTTAGTTCAAATTTTCTTCGGAGACACGATTGCTTTATACAATGAACAGATTGAATTTAGGCTGTTATTCACATATAAACCTTCATCAACTCACACATTAGTTACGGTAAACGGAAGCTCAAGCATGTTTGCTTGACACATTCGAGAACCAATGAGGTTCATTTTCATGTTACGCGTCACATTTGAGCTTCCGCAAGAACCAATGAGGTTCATTCTCGTGTTACGCGTCACATTTGAGCTTCCGCAAGAACCAATGAGGTTCATTCTCGTGTTACGCATCACATTTGAGCTTTCGCAAGAACCAATGAGGGTCATTCTCGTGTTACGCATCACATTTGAGCTTTCGCAAGAACCAATGAGGGTCATTCTCGTGTTACGCATCACATTTGAGCTTCCGCAAGAACCAATGAGGTTCATTCTCGTGTTACGCATCACATTTGAGCTTCCGCAAGAACCAATGAGGTTCATTCTCGTGTTACGCATCACATTTGAGCTTCCGCAAGAACCAATGAGGTTCATTCTCGTGTTACGCATCACATTTGAACTTCCGCAAGAACCAGTGAGGTTCATTCTCGTGTTACGCATCACATTTGAACTTCCGCAAGAACCAATGAGGTTCATTCTCGTGTTACGCATCACATTTGAACTTCCGCAAGAACCAATGAGGTTCATTCTCGTGTTACGCATCACATTTGAACTTCCGCAAGAACCAGTGAGGTTCATTCTCGTGTTACGCATCACATTTGAGCTTTCGCAAGAACCAATGAGGTTCATTCTCGTGTTACGCATCACATTTGAGCTTCCGCAAGAACCAATGAGGGTCATTCTCGTGTTACGCATCACATTTGAGCTTCTGCAAGAACCAATGAGGGTCATTCTCGTGTTACGCATCACATTTGAGCTTCTGCAAGAGTCTCTTCAGAAAATTTTGAGTAAACCATTCAACTCATATGGATTAGTTTTACAATCTTTTCATGAACTTTTTGAAGCATCAAAGTTTAATTTGAATAGGCCATCTATGGAAGGACAGAAAGCTCTCAGATTTCATCAAAAAGATTTTTCTTTATTGGTGTTCCGAGTATAAAGAAAGTCTTACGAGTTTGGAACGACATGAGGGTGAGTAAATGATAAATGAATTTTCATTTTTGTGTGAACCTACCCTTTAAACAATGGGCAAATATTTAGTAAATTATCCGGTTGACATAGAGAATGTACCAGTCAATATGAGAATAGACTCAAGACAAACTTAGTATGAAGGAACCGTGCTTTTGGCTTTATAAGGAATTTTAAAGCTGTATGTCATGATGAATAAATAATAAACTTGTTGAAGAGCACCTGCGATAACCGGATCATTTTGCTAGCACTGGGTCTTTACAACATATGTGAAGTACTGATCAAATATGCTTACTGTGGAGGTCAATGGTTTATAAATTCTTCAAGATGTAAAGCTTTCTTCCAACAACAATAACCCCTAAAGGTTTTTGCGAAGATCACACCTTTAACTCATACTAGAGAAGATTTTAACATTCTCAAACATTCGACAGAAACGAAACACTCCAACGTAATACAGAAAAGAAAGGAAACTTCATAAAAGCAAACAGAAATGTCCTGAGAGGACAAGGACGATCATGACGCAACTCATCTTTGATCTATTCACCATGAAACATTCGCTATGAATGAGCTTTGCAAAATTCAAACTTCTCATATAATTTAAAACAAGGCCTGTTAGTGTTTTCAAAATCTCAAAGTATCTATAATTATTCCTGCAGCAAGGAGTGACGGTTACATAATGTTCTCGCAGTTGGGAACACACAGATACGTGGGGGACCGACACAGATTGACTAAGAATTATGCAAGCGATGCAATGAAAAACAGGCCATAGAGCTATATCTGTCTGCAAACCTGTGACCTTGCTTCTGCAATCAACTATGATGTACGTGTAATTAGGTTAGTTCTCCTAAAAATGAGAGTTATTTGTCATTATTTATTCACCTTCATGTCGTTCCAAACAAGCAGCCTAGGCTGTTATATTTTCCACTGAACACAAAGGGGGAAAACTGATTATTGCATCTAAGCTCTAAAATCTATTAGCTGTTTTTTATTTGAATATATTTTAAAATGTAATTTATTGCTGTGATGCAAAGCTAAATTTTCAGTATCATCAGTGTCACACGATCCTTCAGAAATCATTCTAATTTGCTGGTTTGTTGTTCAAGAAATATTTCTTATTATTATCAATGATGAAAACAGTTTTTGTTGCTTAATATTTTTGCGGAAACCGTGATGCATTTTTGTCTATATTCTTTGATGAATAGAAAGTTCAAAAGAACCGCCTTTATTTAAACAGAAGTATTTTGTAAAATAAGAAAAAAATCAATGAAAAAACAAATCTTACTGACCCCAAATATATGTAAAAAATATGTATACATTCAACCCTTACCATGTAACTCCCATTTTGGCAAGTGGGTTATAAATGGCATACCCAAAATTAAGTGTGGTCATGCTTCATTTCAAATCTGAGGATGATATCTTTAAAACTATGCATTTTATGAAACATTTTCTAAGGCCATGTTGTGTGTTTTAAGAGAAGACTATTAAAAATTCTAATGAAATGATTTATGGCAACTCCCCTGCACTCTAATGTCTGGCATGGAGAATTGACCCCTTCACAATTCTATTGTTCTCTCTCGATGAAAGTTAGCACCTCAGCTGGTATGATACTTAATCTTCATTATTCTTTTATCATTATTCTTTTGTTTTTATTTAGCCCTTATTCTGGCATTACATTGCTTGCCCATCCACACCACTTTCATCCCAGAGTTGTTAATCCACCTACCTGATGTCTTTCATAAAAAACAAAACAAAAAAACAACATATTCTTGGGACCTAATGTAAATTCACAATACAAAATAGATTGCGAAGTAGATATGGTGCATTAGATCTACAATTAACATCAAGCTACATAACGCAATTTAAAAGTTTAATATTACGTTTTTACTCAAAACTCACTTTAAAACCACTGTCTATGTTTGTAATAACTTCCAACTGAGATCTAATATGGATTTTGGTCCATATAAATTTTGAGCATTTTATATGGAGCTAATCGCTACACATGCTTAGCATGTATAATGTAAACATTCTTTATTCATATAAAAACTACCCCAAATCGCTTGAAAATCACATGCGGTGGCGGAAAAGGGGTGGTAAATGGGAGATTTCAAAACACAGCTTCATAAAGCTTCGATGCTTTACAAATCTTTTGTTTTGAATCAGTGGTTTGGTGTATCAAACTGCCAAAGTCACACCCCCCAGTGGTGAATCATTGAAATGTTGCAACACTTATCATGTAACGAAGCTTCGTTTACTGAAATCATGTTTCTTTAGCAGTTTTTTTTTAAACAAAAGATTTGTAAAGCTTCATGAAGCCATGTTTTGAAATCACCCATCACTATTTTGTTTTTTGGCACACAAAAAGTATTCTTATCGCTTCATAAGATTAAGGTTGAACTGTAGTCACATGAACTGTTTTAAATATGTCTTTAGTAGCTTTCTGGGCATTGAAAGTGTTAATTTTCTTGCTGGCAATGCAGGCCTTACTGAGCCATCGGATTTTATCAAAAAATATCTTAATTTGTGTTCCGAAGATGAACGAAGGTCTTATGGGTGTGGAACGACATTAGCGTAATAAATGACTTCCTTTTCATTTTTGGGTGAACTAACCCTCTAAGTGATTTTTTAATGTTCTGCCAGTGATACACTGTCTCTGACAGCAGGTCAAACTATAGAGGTGTGGAACGACATGAGGGTGAGTGAAAAATGACAATTTAGATTTTTGGCTGAAGTATTCCTTTTAAGATTTGGATTTGAGCAGGGGAAGTTGGTCACAGATTGGCGTGAAAGCGAATTATTTGGGGAAGGCTGGTGCTTGATGTCCTTTAAACTTGATCTGAAGGCCTTCCTAATTCCTAGAAGCTGACGGTATGATTTGAGCGGATGCAAGTCTGCGATCAGCTAAACAGGGTGAGTTCAGCGCTGTAGCTGTGATTGGCAGGATTAGGGTGAGGCGTCTGCGAAGCATCCATGTTGACAGACAAGCAGAGGAAGGACTTTAGTGCTTAGTGTGCTGAGGTTCAAGGAGGGGAAAAAACATGATTGTCGGGCTTCACAGAAGGCCTGGAGATCAGAGGCACTCTAAATGAGTATAATTATCCATTTCTGTTGCCCCACATCCACAGAAGGCCATTACGAAGACAGTACATGAACCTGAGACCCTTCTGAAAACATTCTGTAAACGTGTGATGAATGTAAAGAGCTGTTATATGTTTAGCGTACATTTGGTACTATTTCTGAATAGTAATGGTTATGAGCACGCTTGTGCTCCATTGCTAGTCGTAAACAATTTTATTAAAGCATCTTGTACATATTATTAGTATGATTCTGACTTGATGCTCAATTTATTAAATATAGAGACCCAATTCACTTTTTTTGACTACTAATTTACTAATTCAATATTCTTTCACCTGGGTGTTCCTTGAGGAAATTTAAATCATTAGTTCAAGGTAATTGCTCATGAATTATAAAATCAGCACAGTTGAAATTAAATGCTGCAGGAAGATTGAAAGCAAACATTTTATAGCACGTTGTGTGCAGCATTATGTTAACAGACGACATTAGCAGCATTGATCAAGCAGTGTAGGTAAGACAATGGTCAGTCTTTTTGGTAACACTTTAAAATATGGTTTCATTAGTTAACATTAGTTCATTTTAAAACATTTATCAATTTAAGCTAATTTTAACAATTATTAATACATAAAAAAAAATCAAAAGTCTATCTATCTATCTATCTATCTATCTATCTATCTATCTATCTATCTATCTATCTATCTATCTATCTATCTATCTATCTATCTATCTATCTATCTATCTATCTATCTATCTATCTATCTATCTGTCTGTCTGTCTGTCTACAGATAGACACAGTACAGCATGTAATGTAAGCACCAGATATTGACAAATAGTTCCTGTTTACTACTATATATATATATATATATATATATATATATATATATATATATATATATATATATATATATATATATGATTTGTTGTCAAATTTTACCTTTTGTCAAATCAACTTCAATAATTAGTGTCATTCAGATAAAAGAATATTTTGAGTTTCTTTTGATTAAACCAATCATCTTCATTGTATTAACTCATTTTTTTTTCTTTTAATTTCATGAACTCAGACATTTAAGGGCCACCAGCTAACTTACTTTTTTTTTTAAAGTTAAGCAAGCAATTCTTCTTTTTTTTTTTTTTTTTTTTTTTACAGTGTAATGTGATTTACAGGAACTATTGAATATATGTAAGAGGAAACTCAACAGCAACAGACTAACATAAAAGGCTCATGAATTTAAACAATCTGATTTTCCCATTGAACATAAGAAAAGCACATCTCTGAAATGCATCAAACGATTGTGAGCAGGTCTACAGAAAACCGCACCAATTCACACGAGAAAAGTCTGTAAAAATAGGACACAATGTATACTGTATTAATATGAAGGAATTTTCCGTATTGATTTTTCACAGGCATTTTACCCGAGTTTTAAAGTATGCATTGCACTATGTTGTGTTTTAAGTTTGAAGGAAATGTGTGTAAACTTAATGGAACCTTAAACCTTTTCTTCTTACTGATCAAATGGAATAACTTCTTTTCTGTTTCCATTTGCACAAGCTTGAAACAAGCCAAACATATTTATCATTGTTATATCTTTTCCTTTGTCTTTCCTGCAGTATCTTCATTAAGACAACATCAGCCTCACATGAGCCGGAAATTACAGCCTCTTTTCACCAGCACTTCATTAGACATGCTATCTCATGCACCTTGTTTCTTTTTGAGAGCCTCAATTTGGATCGACATGTAGCTCCTTGCTGTGCTTTCTGCTAGAGACAGCAAAACCAGGGCAGGACTAAACAACCGAAAGAACAAACTCGTACAGGATGAATTCTACAGCAAATAGAGCTTCGGTTAAAACACGGAAATGAAACATACATTTCTTTATGAACATTGCAAAAGAAAGGAAGAATAAATAGCAATAGCTCTGTAACTGCCACAGGAAACAATCTCCATATAATGGGCATGAGTCATGCATGAAATCATATTGTTGTGTATGGAGATTATGTTTCAATACAGCATGATATGTGCACATAACAGTGTGTGTATCTGAACATGTCTGTGCTGAATATGAAATTGAAGCCAGAAGCAATTTTTAGACAAGGTACAACCCAAAAGCCTCCAGAAAAGACAATGCATCAATCTTGCACTTTGAAGTACACTATTTCGACATTAATGCAATGAAAAAAAAAAAAAAAAAAAAAAAAAAAAAAAATAATGTTAATGCATAATACAACAGGAATGCTTACATGAATCATAAAATCAACAATTTTTTTTGTTTTTTGTTTTTTCAGCACATTGTGTACCACACTTTTGCCAGATGGTTCATTCATTGCTGTTATGTAGTATCTCTGTAACTTTTTTTTTTTTTATGATTATGTTGTAATATCATGTTTTTAGAGTGACACACAACTAATAACACCAAAAAACAAAACAAAAACAAACAAAAAACAAACAAACAGAGAATTCATCAGAATCATTGCTGACATTTACTGAAGTGCTGCTGTTTTCCCTCCAAATAATGATTGCAGTTCCTTGAGGACGATGTCATTAAGCAACTGGCTTTTGCTCATTTTTACAAAATTACTTAACAGTTAAAGTATTCTGTAAAAAAAATAAAATAAAATAAATAAATAAATACTTGGTTGCCTTACAAATTTGGGTTCATTGAAATGCAAAATTTGGACCACATTAATTAAAGTTGATTTGACAAAGAAAAAAATAACAAATCATGAAAATATATCTTCATTTTAGAAGTGTGCAGGGACAAAATGACAAAAATAACAACATTGGCAACATTTCACAATACCAAGCATGTTCATTTAATTGTGATATTGTGATAAAAGCAATTGATATGATTTCTATCTTTTAAAATTGTGAGTGTAATATTTTCTTTTAACATGATTTTTGTACCGCATGTGAGGAATGACCCAGTTGTTTGCACTCCAGCTGCCCACAATTACTTATCAAATACAAATTGAATGAGACAATGCAGCCGGATCCTTCTAGACTGTCTTTTTACATTTACAGTCATGTGTTGGAAGTTTAAAGTGCATTTAAGGTTAACATTTTATTAATATGTGTGTTCCAATTGGGAATAAACTCAAGATCTTAGTGTTGCATACACCAACTGCAGCAAAGAGCCGATATATATTCAGCAATCAACTATTTACAGTGATGTAAAAAACACAAAAACAAAACAAAACAAAACAAAAACAACATGTTTACATATTATTCCCTGGCAAGTTCACCCAATGTGAGTGCTGGATGACTATGATGTAAGGCCTGTTGTTAAAGGGCTTGAAATGCTCAAGGAGTGATACATCAACCTGTTGTATTTTTATTTTTATTATTTTTTATTTATTTTTTTGGCCAGACATCATAAGGGCTGGGATGCAGGTAGTCGGTAATGGAACACTTGCCATTTATCAAACGACAGGGTTACTGTGGCTGCCTATCGCTAGGTGCAGTTTTGTGAACAAACAAATAAAAAAAGCAGTAATAAATACAGCGTGAAGTCTAAACCAACACACAACCCATCAGGGTGTCACAGGCACCGGTGCTGATAAGGAAAGTACAACAGTGGCTTGCTGAACCCCAAAATATTTGAAATTACTCCAGGATCATTCCACACATAAAAAAAAAAAAAAAAAACATACGGTTATCACTGACTATTTGAGGCCGATCTCATTTGTATTTGCATATATATTTGAGCAAAGTCTACAAGGACATTTTGTACACTGTTAAATAAATACAATTAAACATTTAAGTTTATTAGAAATACCATAACAAAGCAACTTATTCATTCCATTAATGTAATATTTTATGAACATTTTATATATATAAAATGTCAAACTGATTAATCTTGAGTAATTGAATTGAACACATTTAACATAAAAGTTTGTTTGTTTATGTATATATATATATATATATATATATATATATATATATATATATATATATATATATATATATATATATATATATATATATATATATATATATATATATATATATATATACACTCTAATACTAATGAGATCACGTTGCCCATATATACAGGAGAAGATATTGCCATTACACAGGACGGAAAACAGCAAATAACATGCTGAATTATTCATACAAGCTGTTAAAATATATTAAGTAACAGATAAAAAAAAAAAAAAAAAAAAAAAAAATAGCAACAGAGAACACTCTTGAGAAAACACTTGAGAATATTCAAAGGTTTGCTGTATCCTTTTAACAGAATTACACATTTGCATTCATTTCAGGAAGTAGTTTTGTGTCTTTTTTTCCTTGACAAAAAAAGACATGGTCAAGCAGTCACAGAGAGTTTTCCGAAACAAAACACTGCCAATAGCCAAATATTCATCCACAAGTTTCCGGTTAAACAGAAATCTCTAAACTCGTGCTGGCCTACATTAAATTATATTTAGCCCTCGTGAAATGAGAACAGCATCACGGCGCTGACGTCAACGTCAGGCTTTCCTTTCTAACTCTCTTTGCTTCGGTTGTTAGTTTAGCCCAATGAAACCTAAAGGGAGTTGAGACAAAAACAAATTAGTGGTGTTTTTGCACATAAAACAGCCTGTAGCTCCTGCGGAGGGGCCTTTTGGTATCTCTTTGTTATGCTTATTTCTCTACCAGTTTAAAACTGCTAATTCACCGAAAAATATACTAATTAAAACAATTTTCCACAACAATCCGGGAAGATGAAGCCACATCCGGTGTCATTTGAAGTACATGAATGCAGTTGTATGAAGCACAGTTAGCCATGTTTATGGTAATTTCCATTGGATTAGCCAGTAACCAACAGGTGTCCAGTTGCTATGGCGACCGCTGGCAGTTACCAGCCCATAAGCACGACTAACTGTGTTTCTCACAGCATCCGAGAACTTGGCTATGAGCAGATTGCTTTATTCGTTTGAATGGATGAAGTATGCAATCTGAATGTTTTAGCTTTATAAACAACTTTATTTGCTTCTAGGGGCAACTGAGGACCAATTTAGGCCTTGTCCACTGTCCAAATCGACTGAACACTTGATTTTAAGGATAAACACAAGCAGGAACAAACCCCTGAACCATTCAATGCGTAATTATCTCCATTAGCTCTTGGCATAGCTTGAGCAAATAAAGCAATGCATTTCAAATTTTGCATTACATAGCATGTCCTACATAACCTCAGCTGCACAAAGGAAATAAGCACATCTCGAATATAATCAAAGTCTCTTTAAGACAAGTCATTTCACTCGGTGGACATCTTTGAAACACCTCTTTGGAATCCAAGTGCAGTTCCTATCTTTTTGAATGGGGAAACATTAACTTCTCCAATACTGTTGACTAAACTTACGATTAAATTTCATTTTTAAAAACACCAATGAAATATGACAACAACAGTCTCATAAAGCTCATTTCTTATGTTCAAACAGCAGTTAAAAAAGCCAGCCAATGCGCATGCGCAGTCATGAGAACGCTGTTAATGGAAGCTGCAGTGACTTTACTAATCAACGATTGGCTCTTTCATTTAGAAGGCGGGGTTTATTCGCAATATTGGGTGTTGCACTTTCCCCCATTCATAAATAATAGGAGTGCACCGTCTTTCTATGTATAAGGTCTTTTATATAATATTACATTTCATAAAATAAAAGTAGAAACAATATAAACAATTTTTGTAAAAAGACAGAGACAACCCCAAACAGCAGCGACAGACCTGTGGAGATGCGTGAAGTGCAAAATATTTAATTGATCTGATCAAAACACCCACATATTGTGCCAAAGAATTGCATAAGCATATAAATGAGTAAAGAAATGCTCAAATAAATAGCCGAATCATTCAGAAAAACCATATGAATAGGTTTGTAAACAAATTAGCAATAAATATCAAACAAGACTTTGAACATCTCCAGGCCAGACGGCAAACTAGCGTTGTTACAGAGGTTTAAAAATGACTCCCAACCTGCAAAATTATCGCACTTTAACGTTTCCCCACGGCTCAAGGAGTTCCATTAAATACCATGATTAAACTAATCAACAGACTCATTGGTGCCTGTCAGATATCATCGCTGCCTTCTCAATTAGCCAAACCTCCTTGAACTCAATTGCAAATGTCGTCAATCGCATGCCATCTCCCTCCCAGGTCCTCTCTGCTGCAGTGACACCCCCCACCCCCCCACCCCAAAACGAGATAAGTTAAATAATCAGTGGGGAAATTAAACATCGCAGCCTCCCCTGACGTCCCGTCCCAAAGCCCATCATGCCGATTAAGAGGCATCATTTGCGATTTGTGGATTTGGAAGTATGCAGTTGATGTTTTTGTCTTACTTTTGTGCCACCAAACCGGTAATGCAGCCCTCGCTGCTAAAAACATCCTTCGGTTCAGAGCGCACATTAGCTCGGAAGCCAAAAACAATATCAGCTAATAGCATGAGGAATGGGCAAGCGTTAAAATGGAGATAATTTTGGTGATGGGGCTGGAAACGTTCAGTACCATATTGCACAGTTTTGGAATGCATCCTAAACATGCCACAACAACAGCTGTTTTTTTTTTTTTTTTTTTCTTTCTTTCCAACAACTTCAGAAGAACGACACCCCTGGCATTTGACCTTCCGATGCAGATATCCTTGACGCAGATGGATGCAAATGAATTTTTCTTGCTGTAGAGCTTGAACTCAGGAGACTGATCCTGAAGACTCCAATTATGTTGTTCCGATTCAATGCACAGCATTTTATTTATGTCTGCTAATCCAGATTTTCTTGATTGAAAATGACATAAAATCCAAAACAGTTCATGGAAATAAGTTTAAATGGTTAGGCATGAAAAAAAAAAAAAAAAACGCACAGTCACCTGACAATCAGCCTTTGCACATTATTAATTACATTAACATCCCTCAGCAGCACATCGGTGTGTAACGGTATGTCAAGGTCGGTTCTCTCATAATAGCCCCTTTGTGGCTTTACAATGCTGCGACTCACCCTCTTCAGCTTCTAAAGACAAGTTGTCAGGTTACCCAAATTATTCAAGCCCCTCATCCTTAGATGCAGCCTTCATTTTCCAGCAGCTATAAAAAGATCCACATCATGCTCAAAGTGGAATAGGACCCTTGAGCCTAGTGAGGCACTGGGTACAAAGCAGACCTCTTTATCATTGAGTAGAGGGCCAGGTCAGCTTCCCTCCTAGCTTCCTCTCAACTCTCGACACAGCAATTTAAAATCCACCGGAAGATACAGCTGTACCAATATTTTAGTCCGTCATGGTATAGAGGGCAAACGGGGGAAGTTCTTTTAAAGCACCTTTAAAGATCAAAGTAACATCGAAACAATCCATCGATCCAAGGGCTTCTAAACAACTATCAATCTCCAAAACGAGTTTGAGATCGTTCGGTTCAAACCCTCATTTTGAAGTCTTCTGCTATCATATATAAATACGTTGCTTTACCACTTCGGTCATGCTATAGGATGCTGTAATTTCACCCTGTTTTTAATAATAGCTTGCCTCTATTATAGGGCAGAACAGCTATTATCGATTTCTTGTTATTTCCAACACCCTAAAAGTAGTTTACCCTATTTAGTACCATATTGTGTGCTCTGCTCTCCTGCCTGAAGAATAAGGGGTCTGTGAGCAGAACCAATACAAACAAACTATCCAAGTTGAGAGGTTCACTGATTATCAGCTTGGTGTATTGATCTGAGCTATTGAATGAACTCCTGTCAGCTTACAATGGACCCGCAATTGTTGGTTACCTGGGGCAAAGCTGTCATCAAGCTCGTTTTAATTTCCAACAAAGATCTATAAGAACCGGACATCATATTTATTGATGACATAAACATATTTTGGTCAATATAGTGCAATAAGTGCAAAGCAATCAAAACAATGAAAACGATAAGGGAAAGAGAATTGCGAATGCTTGTATAAAAATAGGTGTTACATTAAAATATCAGTATTACACAACATAATTATTACTTCAATTATTATTTATGAATTTTTGATATAACATATTAAAAATACATATTAAGAATGAATACACATATTCATTTTTAATATATAATATTTCTTCTAATGTTAGCTGGGAAGACCCTGTGGCCTTCCATCTTCCAAAAAAGTGCAGACAGCATACAAAGACACTTTTCCTTTTGAAATCGTTAAATGATGCAAAGTCTCTCTTCGACATTGGGGTGTGCCACTGCTCAAAAAAAGCCACTTGTACAATGCAAGCTACAGTAAGTGATCGGAATCTACAA
Organism: Chanodichthys erythropterus; assembly: GCF_024489055.1. NCBI lineage: Eukaryota > Metazoa > Chordata > Actinopteri > Cypriniformes > Xenocyprididae > Chanodichthys > Chanodichthys erythropterus. The sequence goes on along the minus strand of NC_090232.1, from coordinate 6,545,536 downwards.
ACAAAATGTTCGTACAGAGAATCATGGGACATGACACACATAATATTGATGAGCATTGAAAAAATGTTGAAAATACATGGCAAAGAGTATACCAATAAATACAGTACTTACTTACAGACTAAAGCAGAGAAATTGTCCTGCTTGATTGGATGCGCTGCTGTATAGTGTTTCTGTCAGAAAGTTTTTTTGTTTTTTTTTCCTCTTTTGTTCTTGAATGTGAACACCCTCCCCATCCCCCTTAAATTCACAATATTCGTATGATTATATTCCTGAAAATGTATTTGGGTGAGATTAAGCTGTACACTTAGATTTATGCGTATTCAATCATCGACTTAAAAAAATAGATTTTGCATCGCCGGTTTTATATCACAACTCGTGCTTTCATCCAAGTTCAGCGAGCACTATTTATTTATTTATTTTCATTCTTAGTTATTTCTGTAATGCCATGTGGTTCTGAAATTAAAGTAACATAGTTCGGCACACCCCACTGAAGGTTTTGGATTTTTTTCTTTTTCTTTAAGTTGGTGTATATTGTGCCAAGGCACCCTCCAGTTTGAGTCAGTATAAGGGGGGAAATGCTTCTACTGCATTTATAGATAGACCGAGACTTAAAACTGGCTCTGTGTTGTCTGTTTCTCAAGAACTTCGAGGTAGTCCGGCTCTATTTGAAGTTTTGCCTTTAGTTCCAAATAGTCATTTCTATTGGGCTCCACAAAGACAGTACTTGGCACTGTACCATATAGCATAGTCTCTCGTATTCCTTCAGGATGTAAGAACTGGCGCCTAACGTCGAAGTTTGGTTGGTATGTGTATGGGACGGGGCCAGTGTACTTATATTCAAACCTGCTGCCAGCAGTCGATGGAGACTTATCCGGCTCCAGAATCCCTCTGAAGAAGTGTTCTGCATCCTGAACAGGAGACGGCTGCTCACGAGGCTCGATGGTGCTCACCGTGTAATTGGGGCTCCTCAAGGTGACCTCCTGGTCCTCGTCAGCATTACTCCTGTAGGTGACCTTGAGTTCATGCAGATCGGGGTAATCCTCCACAGCGTTCCCTTCCCGGGACCTGTAGATTGGATTCTTGCACATGTGACCTAACGGATGGGGGATGTACTCATAGACGTGACCCGCTGGGGCCTTGGCCTTGGGGGCAGAGCGATTGCTATAGAGATTGTACTGCAGGTTGAAGGAGCTCACGTCTGAGTTGTTTGTGCTGGTACGATCACTCTGAGACTTTTTACGCCTCTTCATCACCACCACAAACAGGCCGGCTGCCACAAACACGGACATTATGAAAACAAGGAGCAGGCTGAGAATCAGAACAGACAAAGGAACATTACTGGAAGTGGTGTTAAACCTCTGGGGTGTCTCGGTGGTGGTGATCCTGTCTGCTGAAGGCTCCTCGGAAGAAACCACAGTGGACACGATGATGTCAGAGTAATCTGGACATAGCTGCTCAGAAGGGACAACTCGCATATCCTGCCCCGCAAGCCGCTTGGGTGTCACGCATTTGACGTCGTTCACCACCGTTCCGGTGTTCAGCTGCTCCAACCAGATCTTCATGCCAACCGCGTCGCAGGTGCAATCCCAAGGGTTCTCGAACAGGTCAATCTGAACCAATGCTTTCAGCTGGTCCAGAACTCCACTCACAGGCAGGCTTTGAAATTGGTTGCTGCGAAGGTTGAGGCGGGAGAGAGACAGACTAGAGAAGATGCCTCCTGGCAACGTTTTTAAAAGATTGTTATTGAGGAAAAGTAGCTGAAGGTTGGGCACAAAGCGGAAGGTGCCTCCTACAATCTCTCGAATCTTATTATATTCTAAATACAAGTACTGCAGACTCTTTAGCCCAAAGAACATATCTGCTGTGAGTCTGTCAATCAAATTGCCATTCAAGTACAGCCTACGTAGGTTAATTAAATCCCCAAAGGCTCTGTCGTGTATGAGTGCTATCCGATTGTTTCCCAGGTGCAATAAATCCAGTCCCTCAGCCTCCACAAAGTCAGATCTGCGTACAACGGGGATGTAGTTCCCCGTGAGGTACATCTTTTTAGGATTGTATGGCTTGGGCTTAAGATCTGATATGTTTTCGATCTTCCTTTCCTGGCAGTTGACGTTTAGCCCCAGGTCGGAGATTTGCAGATTGCATGTACAGGTGGTGGGGCAGTCCAAAGGCACGGGAGATTTGGTCTGAAAAGCAATGATGGGCCCGTAGTTGTAGGGGTTGGCTGGGATTCGAGAAGTGGGCTTGGACTTGGTTTTGCTGGATTGGCGGGTGCCCTTGGTCGGCCTAGATGAGGATCGCAGGACGGCCGAAGACGTGGCTGATGCCGTCACGGCCGCTGGCGTGGTCTGGAAATAGCTGCTGGTGCTGAGCGGGGGAGGAGGGCGCATTTCGTACTCTGATATGGCCCTTCTGGGACACAGTTCCTGCTTTGAGACCTCGTCCAGATCTCTGCCATGTAGCCTGAAAGGAGTCTCACAAACCACCTCCCCCACCAGAGCAGTGTAGGCGATGCTCTCCAGCCAAGCCTTAAGCGCAATGAGCTCGCAAGAGCAATTCCACGGATTTTCCTCAAGCTGTAATTCCACTACTTTGTCCATATGCTCCAAAAGGCCGATGTAAGGGAACATTTTTAAGCGATTTCCCCTAAGATCCAGGTGCGTCAGGGGCACATTCCGGAAAATGTTTGTGGGCAGAGAGGACAACAAGTTGTCATTGAGAATCAGCACAGTCATCTGATGAAGCCTGCTCAGAGCATTCGGTTCAATAGTGCTAATAAAATTATAATCAATCTGCAGGTATTCTAGGCTCTCGAGTCCGACGAAAGTGTCGTCCCTAAGAATGTCTATTTTGTTATTGTTCAAATGTAATCTCTTTAATCCCTGGAGTCCATTGAACGCCCCAGTCTCCACCTCAGATATGTCATTATTACCTAAATGCAAAATGGTAACTCCAGTATAGTTGATGAAGTCATTGAAAGACAATCGTTTTAGCAAATTACCTGTCAGTAAAAGATGGTACATAGAAAATTGCACCGGGCTTATTTCCGACAGTCGCAAAATGCCCCTGTTCTCACAACTGACCGTCAGAATGCCTTCCTTCTCCTCGCAAGTGCACAGATTCCTACAGATCTCCCCATAATTGTCATACATCTCAACCAGACTCAGAGATGTGGCAACCAGCAATATAATTTTCAGTATCCAGATATGCATTTTCTTGTGCAGGAATGGCCCAGCTCACTGTAGTGCAGTTGTAGTTTGGGGTGTCATCTAGAAAAGGAAAAGACGTGATGAATGTCTGTTACATGAACAATCGATATCTACATCTGCAAACTACATTAAATGGTGGAAAATCACAAGATGTTACAGGAATATCTCAAAAACAAACTGCAGGATCCTTCCAATTAATGTAAAGCAAACTGTTCCTATTTAATGCAAAAGCAGATGCTGAACTGAATAGCCGGTGTGCACTGTTCTTTAGCCTAAACTTTGCAATGCAAGATGTAATAAATGGATTCAATATCAATTTAGGCTACCTAAATAATATCAGAATTGTCTCATACCAAACTCTATCAGCGATATCTATCAAATGCATTGATTTATTCAACACAATACATCGTGTATATTATGTAATGCTCATGATATTTCAAATACAACCACATTATTTTCATCACGACACTCGGGCACATTTACGAAGACATAGAGGGGAGAACGAAGAGGGGAAAAGGAGAGAACGTTAACGCTCCTTTGAAATTTAAATTAACATCGACTGGCACAATTACTCTCCGATGCGCAATTTGGGAATGCATTTCCAACATATTATCCGGCGGCATCTCAACTCAAAGAGGCTAAACGTAAAGCCAGTTTCTCTTTCACTGAGCAAATCGACATCTCCATGGTTTCCAACTTGAAAATATGCCGTTGAATGAGACAGATGAGCAAATCTACACATCAGTGTCACTCTGCAAATCGCTTTAAAATATCACGTAAGTCATTTTTTGTCTCAAAACAGAGACCATTCACATACCCCTATGTAAAAAAAAAAATAATAATAATAATAAATCAAATAAATAAAAAATAAAAAAATATTCCCGTACTCACCCCACATATCCAACGACTTCAGTTTTTATCAACTCTCAACGAGTATCGAAGTTAAACCTCGGAGTGCACGACACATCTACGCTTCACAAAGGTGCCTATGTTGAATTTCTCCCTTTGATGCTATATGTGACAGTCATAGCTCATCCCTCAGGCTACAATCCGCGAGTTGATTAAAATCAAAACGCGACGTCATCGATTATAGCCCGATTCCATCTTGATGGGGAGCAAACAATACTATTATAAACCATTTTATTGTGTAGAAGCATTTGTGTTCATGCTAATCAACCTCTCTCTCCCACTCTCTCTCTTTCTCCCCCCTTTCTCCCACATAAACACACACTTGGACGCACAAAGACACGCACACACACATTCATGGATACAGCACATAAGTCTAATGCGTCTATATTAGCCACGTCAATTATCTAGAATTTCAATAATAAAAAAAGAAACAATAATTAAGTAAACAACAATATAACTGAGCCGATTCATCACAAAACAGCTCATTCATCGCGCGCCCAAGCCGGTCTTTCCAAAGCAACGCGTAATGCTTCATAATTGAAGCTCTTAAATCTAACGCCTGAAGCGTGTGAAGCACATATGAAGTTGTGTAACGCATACATAACTGAATATTTCAAAAGACAGCAAAAGTGTTCAAGAGGCAGTTTTCTATGCCAGCGCTATAACTGCGTTTCAGCACCACGGACAGCTCCAGCCGCAGGAAAACGGGGCTTCGTATGAAATTGCTTGCTTTGCTTTGGAAGACAATCCATGTTGCTTACCCGCTTAAACGTGGTAAATTCGAAAACATAATGAGCACGGCCAATCCATAACCTTGAAGACACTGGTCCCTCTTTAGCCCGACTGTATAATAATCCGTGAAGTGGTTCGTGATCAGCCCGGGTATCACAAACTCTCCCTGGAAACGTGACGGTCAGCAGGCTGAAAAGAGGAAAAATGCAAGTTTAGGAATTTCTGTTGATGTGCATTGCCATTCCCTGGCAAAATCCAAACAGTGCAGTGTCCATTTTAAACGGAATGTATCCACAAGCAAAGCAGTCTATCCTTTTTTCTCAGAAACGAACGCGCAAAGTACGCATCCCCGAGACGCTTGTGAGTGGTACGGCTGGTATCGCGTTGTATATTGCCGGATGTACATGTGATTTCTTCGCTGATCTCTGGTTCCTCCAATGCTGTGTTGTCTGTTTTCATATTTTTTTTTTTTTTTTTTTTTTTTTTTTTAGTTTTATTTTTGTTTTGGCAAGAGGTTCCCATAAATCCGCCTTTGGAGATGTGTTGCCATCCTAACTAGTGTTTCAACTAGTGGAACTTGGATTTCCATTGGCTCACTGTTGCTGTACTGTCGTCAGATCAATTGTAAATTTGGGGCAGGGTGGAATATTTATGAGAGGACTTAAAATAAGAGCTTCGTGCAAAATATGTTGCTCGCACACTGCCCTCTCTCTAGCTTATTTTACGCAACAGAATAATTGAAGGGTGATGGCGATGGTAAGGCAATCGGAGAGAGAAAGAGGAGGAAGAAAAAAAGGCACACAGAGAGAGAGAGAGAGAGAGAGGTACCCATAGAGGGCAGTGTAATTCGGTAAAATAAGCTTTTGCCATCTGTATGCAGTACACGACACATTTAACTTGTTATATCCTATAGCTCAGTTCCATTTTGCATAATTGGCACAAAGTATATGCCAATCAAAATTGCAGCTAATTTACTTTGCACAAAAGAAAGGTCTAGTAATGCATAAGACTGGCAATGCAAACTTTTTTTGTGTGTTGTCATTTACACAAGCTAGTTGATAGAGAAAGACGTCAACCAATGTCCAATCAACCACATCACCCTTAAGGCAGAAATCAGCAAAGCTTCCAAGCTTGCATGGAGCTAAATTTTACTTCTAATCCTTAATCTTTCATTGGGATACAGATAAGCTAAATGACAGGCAACCATCAACCTTGGGTTACTGATTTGTCACCTGGAGGCTGGAATACTGTACAGTGACAGATAAATAAAATGTGACTCCCAAAAGTATGACAACTGAAGTCACACCTAAAGATATATGTATGTTATTGCATTTATTTACAAAATATAAAAAAAAAAAAAAAAAAAAAAAACACGTTTGTTTTGCTATCTTAATGAGGACATTCCATAGGCGTAATTTTTTTTTTTTTTTTTTTTTTTTTTTTTTTTTTTTACTGTACCTACTACCTCTAAACCTTTACCATTTTCATTTTTACATTTTTTTTTTTTTTTTTTTTTTTTTTTTAATAAAACATTGTTTAGTATGCTTTTAAAGATTAAATATGAGGACTCATGAAATGTCCTGAAAGGTATTCCAACATTTTTAAGCAAAACATTTCAGAAAAAAAATAAAAAAATAAAATAAAATAAAATAATTCTATATATTGTTAAAAATGCAAAAGAAGCAAGTATAGTTTTACTTGCTTCTTTTGCATTTTTTTTAACAATAAATTTTGGGACAAGCAAATCCGAATTTGGAAAGTTTTTCACTTGAGCCTACATCTAATGGTTCAGGAGTTATGAGCGATTTTTGTCTGATTGCGATGTGCTTTGCTGACATTGTAGACAGTGTGAGTACCACCAACCCTCAAAGTTTCAAGTCTCTACGTCTTACGCTTTGCTCTGCCCGGTCAGTTTTAGGGGAGAATGCTGATCCTTGGAAAATTTAACAATTAAAATAGGGTTTCAGTGCTACACACTTGAACCCCTAACAATAATAATAATAATAATAATAATAATAATATATAAACAGAAAGGAAAAAAATATATTTGAATTAATAAAAAACTTGACTTATTGTTGGAATATCATTGCTATGTAATACCAAATGCCTTTTATTTTAAATTGATTTTTTGAGCAAAACATTTGACAAAACAACGTTTATTATGCTTTGAAATATAAAACCATAGATGTAAAGATCAAAAAGAAAGCAAAAAAATATATATTGTGCCACTTTGTAGTTGTGAAACGTCAGCGGAACATGTTAACGTAATTGACTACACCTGTTGTAAAAAATCACTGCCAGAGCAGCCGATTAAACATCACTGAGCAAAAATTACTCAAATTTGGTTTGATGTTTTGTTATCTAATGCAATAACATTTAAGCATTTTTAATGTGGTTATCCAACCAGGCCTGAAGACCAGTGCTACATGTTTTCTGACACACATCACCCTCTTTAACTGCCGGCCGTACATTTATAAGGGCTCAGCTCCAATTACACCTCAAGAGCCACTGAGCACTCCGAGTGTAAATAGAATTAACTCTAGCATGCTAAAGCTTGCATGTCCTAAGGAATCTCCTCCTTTGTCGTCTTTTGTATGCTAATTCATAATGTCCACCTCCCTTACCAGTCCAATGAGGACAGTAAGCAAGTGTGACATCTACAACATCTTAAGCGTGGCATCGAAATTAACCACTAAGATGCATTAAATTATTTAAGTCACAGGCTGTGGCTAATCGCATTAAACGGCTACATTTATAGGACATTTCCTGTTGTGAAGGACAAATCTCCAGAACTGAAATACCATTAACGTAATCTTTCAGAAAGTCACACTCAGCATGGTGCACTCAGGATGCAGATTCAGCCAAAATGCATTATAGTCACTGTTCCGAAAACCTTACGACTTCACGGTATCTGTAGTGCTCTTTTCATAAATTTGTAATTTTTTTTTTTATTTATTTATTTACTTATTTACTTATTTACTTTTTGTCATGAGAACTATTAGATTAGATTTTAACATAAAATCAACATATCATGGTGCTGTTAAATGCTTGATTCTGACTGGTTAGACTTTCTACGATTTGAGTTTTTAGTAACTGCACTGCTTTTAAGGACTCCTTTATGGTTGCGCGTTACAGTTATGTCAAACAGAAATGGAGGAAAGTGCCAGAAAGTGCCAATGACCTTAAAATTGACTTAAATTGTCATCACTTACTCACACTCAATTTGTTCCAAACCTGTATGTTTTTTTCTTTTGTTGAACACAAAAGAAGACATTTTAAAGAATGTGGGTAATCAAACAGTTGACGGTAGCCATTGACTTCCATAGTAGGAAAAAAACAAATACTATGAAAGTCAATGGCTACCATCAACTGTTTGATTACCAACATTCTTTAAAACATCTTCCTTTGTGTTCAACAGAAAAAAGAAACGTTTTTCAAAAAAAAATGATGGTGAGTAAATGATGACAACATTTTCATTTTTGGGTGAACTATCCCTTTAAGTGACACACAAATACAATACAATGAAAGGTGATGTTTAAAGATGACATTTAACTTGTACAGATAAGACCTGTAGCAAGAGCGGCATTGTGCTTCCCACATATGCACATGGTTGAATGACAATAAAGTTTCACCTTGATTTGAAAAAGCATTTGTAAGGAAAAAAAAAAAAAAAAGAATCAGTTGACTTTGTTGGTCACAACATGTGTTACAATGGCACATGTTATGACCGACAAAGTCAACTGATTCTTTATTGTGGGAGAAATAGTTTTGAACAAGACAACTAAAGCTGTATTCAATCAAAACATCAGTAAATATTGGTATAAATGATTTAATTGGAATAGAGTTTGAAACGTTGTTTTCACTGCTAAAGCGCAGGGATGGGCAAAAATACATCAAAATGTATTTTAAAATAAATTTTACAAATACCTTAATTTTAAGTCTATCAAATTAAACTACAAAATACAGCAGCCGCACCATGTATCAAAATAAACTACTGTGTTTTTGTATTTTAAAAATACTAAAAAAAAAAAAATATTTTTACAAGGGAGCATGACATTTCTTCGCAAACCTTTCATCAACTGGCCTATTTGATCGATCCCTTCACCATTTCACTGACTCAGTTGATTAAGTAAACAATGTTTGATAGCAACAGCTTTTCTCTGCCCGAGTCATGCAATACATCTGACACGTACACATATATAATATCGTTTGCCAAGCCATGTTGGCCTATAGGCCAACATAGCTTGGCAAACGATATATTCGGATAATGTCTTACTCTGGCATTTCAAAGAAATTAATAATCTTCTTTGTACCACGTACTCTCTGTTCTCTGTGGTGTCTCCTCCTAGCAGCAACAATTGCAGCCATGTCGCAAAATGGGTTAAGACATGCTTTTTTAGGGCGTTAATGGCGTAAATACCATTAAATTGACGAACTTTAGTAAATCGCATAGCGTGATTCATTGCAATATGCGTGATTCATTCAGGGTGCAATATGTAAGATTTTTGCAGTAAAATATTCAAAAGCCACTAGGCCAGTGTTATATATTTTGTGTACTTGAGTACTTACAATATCCCAAATGTTTCCAACTATTTGTAAATCGTGAGAAAATTGCAATTGTAACCAAGGCTCCGGGACGTGTGAGGAGTCGTCTGTCACTTGCGTCATACCTGTAAAACCCTCGGACTGCTTCGGATTCCGGTTTTATTTTGTAAAAACCATGGAAACACCAAAGACTCTTTAATATATTGCACATTTTAAGGGAACAACTGTTTTGATATATTTATAGACAGAAAACTAATTGTTGTTATGTAGCTCAACATATTTAATTGTATTGTTTAAATCTAATTTTCTTGATTTTTTGCGAGTATATGCTTTACCATGCCTCTGAGAAAAACACTATTTTGTGAAGTAGTTAAAATAGCATAATCAGATGCAGCTTTATTTTAGTAATAGTAATACATTTTTTTTTTCATCATACAATATGTTTTAACATTAATTGTCATTTATCAACATAAGCCTTCCAGCATTTATTAATATGATGTTCTAAAATCGATCTATCTTACTGCAGTGTTTCCTTAAACAAGTGTCTCGCAGAAGCCGCCGAGCAAACGCACAGAGTAGCACTATAACAACTTCAAACTTTCAAACCAGAAATGTATCTAATATCATAAACAGCTCTGCTTTACCCTACGTGCACATGACCGGAAGAATCGGAAGCAGCGACTGTGGCATGATAAAAGCTACGGTGTTCTTGAGATGTATGTCGCGCTCGTCTCTCATTTGCAATCGCTCCATCGCCTCGTTACCGTTCCCACAGCACTCGGCCATGCTCTGATTACAGTAACATTAATAATCTCATCCATGAACATGATTTCTGCCTGAGTCCTGTCCTGATTATTTTCCTCCAGCTGTAGACGTGAAGATAACACCTCCCATGATTCTGTGGAATCAAGGTGTCATTGAGCTACGCCTTTGTTTTGAATGAGCGATCTCTAGCGGCAAAATTTTACATATTGTGGCATTAACAGATCAGATATTCACATATCCCTGTGATCTCCCAGATGAAAGTTAGTTTTAAAGTAACCAACAGTATAATGTTTGCGAATGACTCATAATTGTATCCTAATTTAGTTACTTGGTGTTTGGTAATGAAGGGCCTACTTTGCATCAGCAACCCTGACTCAATGACAAACAAGTCATTTATAAGAAGACAACTGATGGCAACTGTATTCATGGCAACTAGTTTTTAACTAATTAATCATTTGATTGTTAATCATAAATATGTGGGGGGGGGGGGGGGGGGCTGCTGCTTGGTATAATAGTTTTCAAGAACATTATATAAATTGGTATTGGTATTAATTGCTCAACAACAACAAAGCTGGAGAATCTCACGCAGCCAAAATGACAATTGTCAGTAACAGTGTTCAGCCTTATGTTGTTCAACCCGGAGTCGGACACTGATGGAGAGACTCAGGAAGAAGTTACAACTTTTAGAATGCAACTGGACGTTAGTGGATAAATTTATGTAGTGGTTGTGGAGTTGATTCAACTCATCGACTAGCATGAGCCGTAATGTTAATCTTTTGTGTAAATCCAGCGTTGAACTGACCCTCGTTTGTGAAGTTTTCCGACGTAAAATGACAGCATGACAGCAACACTCTACAACAAGTCTTCCTCTTCTCTAAAGCAGCCCAACATGGACTCAACCCCTTTGTTGCGTGTTCTCGGGGGCGGAGTTTATGTAAATTTTAGGGTTAGTAATGTCAGTAACCCGGGAAGAAGCTTGTTGTAGTCCCTATCAGCAGTTTGTTGTAGTCTTTAAACAGCCTTTTCTAAAAGTAAAAGTCTTTACAAGAAAATGTCTCCAGTTGCATTGAACTTTGAGTGTCCTAACTTTGCAGATGTTGTTTATGCATAAACAGCAACTTTACACACAACATTAAAAAAGTGAAATCATCATCATCAACCCTTTAAGCAACTTAATAGTGAATAGTGTTGTAACACAGTCCGTAGATAAGGAAGAAGGAGGCGGGAACTGGTGAACGTTAAACAAAACTTTAATTCAAAATAAACAGATACAAAATGGAAGTAATGCCGGCAGACCCTCGCGGACGTCTACCGACCACACAAACATAATAAAACATAAAATAAAGTCCAGGCCTGGTCCTCTCTCGTCCTTCACTGTCGTCACTCCTCCTTTTATGATCCCGGAGCTCCTCCGTGAGAGACTCAAGGCCAGTGCACCTCACAGGTGGAGCTTGTTAACTTTCGCGTCACTGGCCTCACACCGTTCCCTCACGGCTTTCGCCCGCTCTGCTCGCCGCTCTGCTCCCCACCTGTCACAAGGCTCCAGCACCATCGCCTCGGGCAGCCTCTCCTGGTCTTCACTCGCACCGTTCCCTCACGACTCTCGCCCACCTTGCTCGCCACAAGTGTTCCCTAATATAATGTTTTACCCAGCCTTACTACTTCAAAATTTCATGTTTAATTTAATGTTTTGCTATTGCTTTGTAAATAATTGTGAATTTTTATTATTATTATTATTATTATTATTTATTTATTTATTTATTTATTTTTTATGTAGATCAAATGAAAAAAAAAAAAAAAAATGGGGTTGCTGGTCCACAACACACTTGAATTGAGAATGAATGTTTTGCACCTAATAGACAATACTGTAAATTAAAACAGTGTTTCAACCACGTTGGCCTTACTTAAAGCTTATATATGCAACTTTAAATAAACTTAAAAGAGGAAAAAGTTCTTACTTTGGATAACGTTGGCTGGTTCCGGAAGACATAGACAAATATTCTATTTTCCAGAAAAACAACCTGATATACCTTGTGCTTTAGTACATACATCTAACTGACTCTATTTGCCCTCCACTACGGTATTTCCCAGAAAAGCTGGGAGAAACTGCACTTTTTATGCATGTAAAAGCCTTCCCACAAAGCACCACAACCCTCCGGCCAAATGTCTCTAGACCTAACTTCACCGCAATAAAACGAGAGCTCACATATATGTTTCATTTATCAGCCAGTCATAAATCATATAAAGAGGTACTGAGGCATAACAAACACATCACTCCTGGATATTACAGCCAGTGTGAGAGAGCATATTCCATCTTGGCTTCTGCTCATAATGCAGGTCTTTGAGGGGGTTGTAATCAAAAGTTTCAAAGTTAAAGCGCAGCATTTATCAGCCGGCACTCTGATGTAAAATGTCGACTAGGATTCCGACTGAGGCGAGACAAGATTACCTGTTTGACAGGTAAGACAGATTGAAAAGACATAGGGAGGCTGTATATGGGCTTACCTTTGTCACTGCATGTTGCTAAAGCAGAACAAGGAAGAATGGGCAAATAAAAAGGGAAGGAAATAATCTGTTAGACTCAACTGAGATGCTCGCATCAAGGTCGTCAATAAAAGAATAAGTAATTGAACTAGATTTTTCTGAGCTAATGCTATTGTAGTTGCTAAGTGGTTAGTAAGATGTTCTGAGTGATCTTTAACATGTTGCTGTGTGGTTGCAAAGGTGTTCTGAGTGATTTCAAAATCCCTTTTCACTTGGCAGCCATCTTTGAAACACCTCTCTGGCAGCTTTTTCAGTCATGCAAGTGCAGCTCCTATATCTCTGAATGGGGAAACATAAAATTCTCCAAATCCGACCAAAATTTCATATTTGAAATCATAAATGAAATCTGACAACAGTTGTCTCATAAATGTTGTTTCTAAACACTCAAAACATGACAAAAAATAAATAAATTAAAAAAAAAAAAAAAAAAATGCATTTTTCAGGCTGCAACAGCTGATGCACATGTACAGTCCTAAGTGTGTTTCTCAGAAAAAATTTCGACTGGAGGTTCTAACGGCAGCTGCTGTGACACAATGACTTTTCTGATTGGTGATTGGTTCTTTTATTTAGAAGGCGGGACTTATTCTGCCATATTGCACAATGCATTTTCTCCCATTCGTAGTAATGTGAGTGTACTGTTTTTCGCATATCTAAAGCGATTTTAGCATGTTTCTATGTGATTGAGGTTTGTTTAAATCACTAACCCAAAGCATGTGTGATAGTATTTTTCCATAGCAGACACCCTGAATAATAACATTTCACTATGCCTTTGTAAGTGAAATGAGAGCAGTTGCAGAACTGTGAAATCAAGAGAATAAAATACATTATGCATGCCCTTACATCCGTCTTAGGCCAAACAACAAGGTTAATGTCATTCTGACCTTACTCTTGTTCCACGTCATTTTCACCATCATGGAACATCTATTTATCTGTTTAGCCTGTGAAAAGCCTAAATAACAATAATAGAACTGCTGTAGTGTGTACATCTGCCTTTGCCGCCTATCAGCTGTCCATAACCTCTCGTAGCTCCTTGGCCAAAACTATTTATTCGCATCGTCCCCAGACAAGCAGGCAACCTCTGAAAGTAGAAACCGGCAGAGTAGAATTATTTTTAGACTGATCTATCATAGCTTACTTTATTTATAATACATCATGATCTGTGCCCCATATGTTGATTCAGATGACACTTCTATAAACAGTCCAAGTAACCCAACATCCATTCTACAATTCATGACATAACATTTATAGGTAATTAACACATAATATGTCCATAGATTTTACATTAGGATTTAAATGCCTGTAAAAGGAAAATGTGTTTAAAGGGATAGTTCACCTAAAAATGAAAATATGATGTTTATCTGCTTACCCCCATGGCTTCCAAGATGTAGGTGACTTTGTTTCTTCAGTAGAACACAAATGATGATTTTTAACTCCAACCATTGTGGTCTGTCAGTCAAATAATGCGTGTCAATGGGAACTCCATCTATAAGACATAAAAAAAACACGCACAGACAAACCAAATTAAAGCAGAACTAAGTAACTTTTTTACCTTCATAAATAGTTTTCTAAGTCCTTACGATGGTTAATTGACTTGTAGTGGTGTGTTTGAGGCGAGCACTAACCCCCTCTGGCACGTTTACGCCAGAATACAGCACTTGCAAGTTGAGCTGCATCGACCCAAAACAATCTCGCCTCATGTTCACGTTCAATCTGTAGGGGGAGCTTTGCAAATCTTGAGTTCCGCTTTAAACCCTGCAGCTCATGACAACACATTGCTCATGACTTGACTTGACTTGACATTGATGTCCTAAGACACAAAACAATCAGTTTGTACGAGAAACCAAACAGTATTTATATAATTTTTTACCTCTAATACACCACTATGTGCAATTGCCTTGAGCACCCGGTGTGTGAGGTCTGAATGCACTCTGACGCCAGAAGTGATCTCTTGCACTCATTGACGTATACGTGCGAGAGATCACTTCCGGCATCAGAGCGTGTTTTCAGACCTCACACACCAGATGCTCAAGGCAGTTGGACATGGTGGTGTATTAGAGGTAAAAAAATAAATAAATACTGTTCGGTTTCTCGTACAAACTGATCATTTTGTGTCTTAGGACATCAATGTGTCATCACAAGCCACAGGGTTTAATTTGGATTTGTCTGTGCATGTTTTTTTTTTTTAGATGGAGTTCATTGCCATGCATTATACGACTGACAGACCACAACGGTTGGAGTTAAAAAATCATAATTTGTGCTCTACTGAAGAAACAAAGTCAACAACATCTTGGATGCCCAGGGGGTAAGCAGATAAACATCATATTTTCATTTTTGGGTGAACTATCCCTTTGAGTTGTAACCACCATTTTGTGTAGCTTTGTAGTCATGTTTAAATATATAAATATATATAGGTGATAAAAGTTGCATGTATTTTTTAAAGTTTCTTATGCTCACCAGTAGTATATATTTATTTGATTAAAAAATACAGTAATATTGTGAAATATTATTACCATTTAAAATAACAAATTTCTACTTAAATAGATTATAAAATGTAATTTATTCATGTCATGCAAAGCTGAATTTTCGTCCTGGAACGAGATTTTGACTGGCCCTCCCACAACCCACAATCCACCTCTCACTCATCACCCTGGAATTCGCAGTAATGCAATGACCAGTTCAGGGATCCCAGTTCACCTTGAAACACCATTAAACACCATTCATTGTAAATACTGTGGATAATTCAGTGTCACATGATCCTTCAGAAATCATTCTAATATGCTGATTTGCTGCTCAATAAACATTTCTTCTTCCCATCCATCCATCCATACATCCATCCATCCATCCATCCATCCATCCATCCATCCATCCATCCATCCATCCATCCATCCATCCATATTTTGTTCAAATCCACAATCTTAGGTCTTTGATTGAGTACTACTCTTACTTTTAGACAGAATCACACTAGGCTACTTTGTCAGCACTTTGATTATGCAAAATGGAACGTAGTTGTATACTGCCTCAAAATGTAACAAAAGTACACAAACATTTCCTTTGTGACAGGTGCGGGTTTGAACTGTTTCTCCGAGCAGACATATCAGTGCAGCTTCTGTCGTTTTTACAGTACATTACTCTGCAATGAAAAGTACAAAATTTACACTTCTACAGTAGAAATTCAATCCGTCAGGAGGAACGGCTGAATCAAAATACATAATAATATAAACAAACAGCAAGCTGCTCCTCGGCTGGATGCAAAAGTTCAAAAAGTTTATTTATTTATATGGTTGTTTATTTCTTTTCGGCATCTTTGTTCACTCTGTAAGGAGTGTTCGGTGGCAGTGATATTTTCTACATGCTTTAAATAGCTTTCTTGTTCTGCTTTGAATTTTGTAACAAACAGAAGGAAAACTAGTTAGCATATGCAGAATTGCAGATGAACCATAATGGCTCTTTAATGACCTGATCATTACTCTACACCTCTTATTGAGAGGATCGCATTTGTTTGCCATTATACTGAAATCTAGAGAAAGAAGAGGTTACTCCTGTCTATTACGCTGCAACGAAATTAATAGATTTCGTAACCCACAAG
This sequence comes from Chanodichthys erythropterus, assembly GCF_024489055.1. NCBI lineage: Eukaryota > Metazoa > Chordata > Actinopteri > Cypriniformes > Xenocyprididae > Chanodichthys > Chanodichthys erythropterus. The sequence goes on along the minus strand of NC_090232.1, from coordinate 6,529,246 downwards.
AGGAACTATTTGTCCTCCAGTTTAAATTGGTCGCTTAATTAAAACCACTTTGCACAAACGAATGAGAATATCATCATGCACATATAATTTTTTTCAGAGTAGGCATTAACCGCATTTTCTCTTTTTCAATTATCAAACATTTGCATTCATTTAAGTACATCTGATGTTATTTTCATTTGTCGCTGACTGGAATAAATATGAAAAAAAAAAAAAATGAAAAAAAAAAAGTGTTTTTTTTTTTTTTCCTTTAACATTCTCACAAGTTGTACACCCACCTCTCCATATTCAAATAAGCTTTAGAAGATGACTGACAAGAATCAAACAAATTTATCTGGTTTGGGATGCATTTTTCATGGTCAAAGCTTCATAGAAACAGAAATGCAAATATCTGTCAGAGTTGAAAGCCATATGGATAATTCAATGGACACCAATGAGTATTTATTTACCATGGAAAATCACTATGGAGACCCTGCTGGGACGACTTTCCATGCAAAGACTGTGTTACTCTGCTGTGTGGATCATTGATTTCTTTGCCTGTGATTTGAGTCCTGCTGCTGAAGTTCATAGGAATGAACACTGAAGGACTGGAGATGTTTCTCAATGGGGGAAATCCTATTTTGAGCCTCCATTCGATATACAGTACTTTTTTTAAAAAAAAAAAAAAAAAAAAAAAAAAAAAAGAAAACAGATCATTGTCACTCCTAGGCATACTGTTAGAATATTTGCAGTTTTAAAGACTGATTTGCCATGCTGAATGAATTTGCTATCATTGCAACAATGACTTCTTTAGATAAATGATCTCTTAGTAGTATGAACTACAAGTTAAAATGTTAAATATTAGGCCTACGTGCTTCACTACATATGTGCTGTAAATTGTTTTTTCTGCTTGTTGTCTTGAGCTATAATATCACAAGACAACAAAATGTGCCAACAAAACAAAACATGTTAATTATTCATGCCCCAGTGCATGCTTAAAGAGGACAAATGAGACTGAGGCACAAAACTGTTCATTCAGTGTACTGTAGGGCTGCATCTGAAATTTCAATACTATATATATAGTAGGTGAAAAAAATATGTCCGAATTCACAGTACTCATGAAAGAGTAGTTCCAGTGAGATTCTGAAGTGTGGATACGATGGACACTTTACTATCCCATGAGGCCATGGGAGAGGAATTGTGAAGGGCAGTGAAGCAATGCAACTGATGCTGGCAGGTCACATGATAATGACAACCTGGCAAATATAGTATGTCCGGTGTTATGAAATATTCGGTTTCTGAGATTTTCGGTGACACTGGGCGGAGCTTACATGAATATTCACGAGTTTCCTGTTTTGAGTTAAAGCGCCACTGAAAATGTTAGTGCACGCTCTTCGGCTTACATTAAAGGTAATTAGCATATGTTTCAGTGTTAAACGACGTCAAGCTTATATTCTAACTGTTATTGATGCACAAGATTTTATAAGCTATATTGTGTTATGTCGTGTCATGTGTTAGCTGTTTGATATGAACACAGCCTATGATTCACCAGAGGTGTCGTTAGGATTCGCTAAACGAGCCAATAGCGTTTTAAGTAGCCTGTATTTGTTGAGTCTTTTAAGCATATAGTTTTAAAAGTTTGCCGAAATGTATGGTAGCATAATAATATTAATTGTAAACTCCTGTGGTGAAGGCAGCAGTAAACTTTCTTAGTTTACAGAAGCACTTCTAATCTGGGTAGACTTGAATTTCTATATGTAATGTTTCAAAAAAAAAATAAAAAATTGCACACATGCAAGAAAACATGTTAATGTACTTTAAATATAGTTTATTTATTATCCAAATGGGCCACGGTGAATTACGCATGTGATAACTAATATCTATAGCCAATATTCTTTCATTCCCAAATATGACTTTTGCCAATAAATATCCCTGTACACCAGACAAAGCAGACACTTTTATTTTTCACTTTGTTTTGAACATGACAGTGTATTAAAATTTTAATAATACATGTTTGCTGTAATGTCAGTTTATTATATATTTCAGATTGTGTCAGTAAGGCTGGTATCACTGGGATCACAAGAGCAGACCAAACTTTCATTTGTCTGGGATCCAAAGACCCTGTGTAAAGTGTGTTTAAATACAAGTGTTTTTGCTAATTAAATATGTCATATGTCATGACTTCTTCTCAGTTGTGAATAAAATTCCAACACAGAATCAGTTGCTCTTTCTTATTCAAAGTGAATTTACTTTCATCTTTGATATTACAGATATGCAAATTACTACATTTTAGCAGCTAATTTAACATAAATGAAATTTGAATTGTTATGAAAGCTTGTAGGATAGAAATAATACATTTCATTGTGAATATACTGCAGGTTTGATCATTTAGTTCCATATAGTTTCATATCACCACTGTGTTAAACTGAATCCTGATTCACAGTACTTCATGTTTTTTCCACATTAATTATTTTTTATTATTATTATTATTATTATTTATTTTTTTTTGTCAATTAAATGCATCATTTTGTGGGGAAAAAAAAGACTGAGAATGTTTCCTAATAATATGAAAAAAAAAAAAAAAAAAAAAAAAAAAATAAATAACTTTAGGATTTAATAAAGTCTCCTTAAAAATATTTACCAACTGAGCAAGCAATTAAGAAATGACAGAACAATCACAGTAGTATGTATATATGTCTGATTATCCACATAGCAATAATATTCCTCATACTTTTGCCAATTGTCTTCTCCATATAGTGAATGTGCTGCAGGGAAGCAAATATCACTGTCTCATGTTTCTATTCATAGCAAGCAGATTAACACACTTTACACAGGGTCTTGGGATCCCAGACAAATTAAAGTTTGGTCTGCTCTTGTGATTCCAGTCATACCAGCCTTTGCTACTGACACATTCAATCTGAAATATATAATAAAACGACATACAACAAACATGTACTATTAAAATTTTTAATACACTGTCATGTTCAAAATAAAGTGAAAAATAAAAGTGTCTGCTTTGTCTGGTGTACAAGGATATTTACTGGCAAAAGTCATATTTGGGAATGAAAGAATATTGGCTATAGATAGCCTATTATATTATCGCATACATAATTCACCATGGCCTATTTGGATAATAAATAAACTAGATTTAAAGTACATTAACATGTTTTCTTGCATGTGTGCAATTTTTGAAACATTACATATAGAAATTCAAGTCTACCCAGATTAGAAGTGCTTCTGCAAACTAGGAAAGTTCACTGCTGCCTTCACCACAGGAGTTCACAATTATTATTATTATGCTACAATACATTTTGGCAAACTTTCAAAACTATATGCTTAAAAGAAGGTAATACAGAAACAGCAAAAATAGGCTACTTAAAACGCTATTGGCTTGTTTAGCGAATCCTAACGACACCTCTGGTGAATCATAGGCTGTGTTCATATCAAACAGCTAACACATGACACGACATAACACAATATAGCTTATAAAATCTTGTGCATCAATAACAGTTAGAATATAAGCTTGACGTCGTTTAACGCTGAAACATATGCCAATTACCTTTAATGTAAGCCAAAGAGCGTGCACTAACATTTTCAGTGGCGCTTTAACTCAAAACAGGAAACTCGTGAATATTCATGTAAGCTCCGCCCAGTGTCACCGAAAATCTCAGACACCGAATATTTCATAACACCGGATTACATTAGTACACACACTCATATAAAACATTCACATAGTCGTGAATAATTACTTATTCAAAATAAGTACCTACTTAAGTACCTACCTTACTTGTGCTATTTCAGACAAATGTGAAATACAAAAAAACAAAAAACAAAAAGAACTAAATCTGAGGGCTAAATATACACAGGTTAATGATGAACTAAACAAAGAGCAAGTTGAAGTAATCAATCAAATAATGAGTAACAATGGCAACAAAATAAAACCATTACAAGGAAACATATACACTTATACTCTATGCACTGTGTACTCAACCGTGTATAGTGTATGCATTTTATAAGGTTTTTTGTAATTCAACATTGGAGTCTGTTAGCCCTTCCCCCTCCGCTATGTATTTAAAGCAGTGACATTTGAGTGCATGAAGTGTCCAACATTCCACATTAAAAGGTATTTATCTTTTTTTGGATTTAAAATCCACTTTTTTTCTTTTTTTTTTTTTTTTTAGGAATTTTCAGCATGTACACCATATGACCAAACGGCATAGAATAATACATACACGAACCTGGGACGCACAATGTCCTAATGATATACGAAACTGAAACCATAACTGTGACAGTTCCCAAGGCAACTGTATCAAAAATACAGTAAAAACAGCAATATTGTGAAATATCATTACAGTTTAAAACAACTGTTTTCTATTTGAATATATTTTAAAGGGGTGGTTCAATGTGATTTCACTTTTTTAACTTTAGTTAGTGTGTAATGTTGCTGCTTGAGCATAAACAGTATCTGCAAAGTTACATCGCTGAAAGTTCAATGCAAACGGAGATATTGTCTTCTAAAGTTATGGCATTTTATTGCCTACAAAAACTGCCGGTTTGGACTACAACGAGCTTCTTCCCGGGTTGGTGACATCATAAACCCTTGCTATTAACATAAACACGCCCCCGGGAACACGCAACAAAGTGGGCGAGGCCATGTGGCGCAGCATAATGAAAGCGGAAGAGTTGTTTACACCGAACGCGAGCTGTGCGACGCGACGCATCAAAAGATATAGAACCCATTATTATCTGTGATATATTCTACACTGGATGCGGTGCTGAAGACAGATTCCTGAATCTACACGAGTTTAATGCTGGATTTGCACAAAAGCTATTACTGAAACAGAAGCTGCTGTTTATTGGCTTCAAACTGTAAGTACGTTTTATTGTTTGTAAGTTACATGTCTTTTAAAAGTAATGTTATAGTTCTGTTGCTATTTTTAATGCATCACAAAGAGCAACTCGTTTTTGCTAGCCAGTTACCTAAGTTCTAGTGCAACAAACACCAACAAACTTCTATGTTCATAGACAAACAGTTGTTCATGCTATAAATTAAATGCTACCTTTACAAAAATGCAACTACTCAGTCATGTATTCGGCTACAGTAAAGCTTTAATCAGGATACAACTATATTGAAAGCTAAACAGCAGTGATAGCATATCTAAACACTTTGACACAAATACTAAATGAAATACCATTCATAAACATCCTTTAAAGGTGCCCTAGAATCAAAAATTGAATTTATATTGGCATAGTTAAATAACAAGAGTTCAGTACATGGAAAAGACATACATTGAGTTTCAAACCCCATTGCTTCCTCCTTATTATATAAATCTCATTTGTTTAAAAGACTTACGTAAAACACACGGATCTCAACATAACCATTGATCATTAATATGTATGACCCCTATATTTGCATATATGCCAGCCCATGTTCAAGGCATTAGACAAGGAAAGGCAGTATTAAAGGAACACTCCACTTTTTTTGAAAATAGGCTCATTTTCCAACTCCCCTAGAGTTAAACATTTGAGTTTTACCGTTTTCAAATCCATTCAGCCGATCTCCGGTTCTGGCGGTACCACTTTTAGCATAGCTTAGCATAGTTCATTGAATCTGATTAGACCGTTAGCATCGCGCTTAAAAATGACCAAAGAGTTTTGATATTTTTCCTATTTAAAACTTGACTCTTCTGTAGTTAAAGCGTGTACTAAGACCGACAGAAAATGAAAAGTTGCGATTTTCTAGGCTGATATGGCTAGGAACTATACTCTCATTCAGGCGTAATAATCAAGGAACTTTGCTGCCGTTCCATGGCTGCAGCAGTGCAATGATAATCGATCCTTGATTATTACGCTGGAATGAGAGTATAGTTCCTAGCCATATCAGCCTAGAAAATCGCAACTTTTCATTTTCTGTCGGTCTTAGTACACGATTTAACTACAGAAGAGTCAAGTTTTAAATAGGCAAAATATCAAAACTCTTTGGTCATTTTTAAGCGCGATGCTAACGGTCTAATCAGATTCAATGAACTATGCTAAGCTATGCTAAAATTGGTACCGCCAGAACCGGAGATCGGCTGAATGGATTCGAAAACGGTAAAACTCAACTGTT
>NC_090232.1:6478161-6518161 GCF_024489055.1 Chanodichthys erythropterus | reverse complement strand
TAGGGCTGTAAAATAATTCATATTTTTATAAAAATAAAATTAAATACTGTTGATTAATTACATTTATTCATCAAATCAGTTCACATTTAATCACACTGACACTGTGAGAGAAAAAAAAAAATTCTCTATATATATATATATATATATATATATATATATATATATATATATATATATATATATATATATATATATATATATATATATATATATATATATAATCAATATAGCACTATAACATAATGGTTAAACCCTGACCCTAGTCATCAAATACGGTCTTTTTCAATAATACATATGGCTGTCAATGTCAAATTAATAATATTTTATAAATTCATATTAACAAAGTCTAGTTAAATCATGTTAATTAATTAATTAATCAATCAATCAGATATGTCACAATTCATCACATTGACAGTTGCTGAAAATAAATAAAAAAATAAATGTTATTATTATTATTAATAATATTAACAATATAGCACTATAACATAATGATTAAACCCTGACCCTAGTCATCAAATAAGGTCTTTGGTAAGGTTATTTTCTTTTTCAATAATACATATGGCTGTCAATGTCAAATTAATAATATTTTATAAATGCATATTAACAAAGTCTAGTTAAATCATGTTCATTAATTAATCAAATATGTCACAATTGATCATATTGACAGTTGCTGAAAACAAATAAAATAATAATAATAATATATTATTATTATTATTATTATTATTATTATTATTATTATTATTATTACATACCAGTGCAGCACTTTAATACAACATCTGTAGTTAAAGCAATCAAATAAAGCCTTTGGTCAGTTTACAAATGTTAAAACTCACAGATAAAAGTTCAATTTAATTTAATTTATGAGAAGGACCTTCCTGCATCTGCACTGCATGTCTGAGGAAGCATTATTTATTCTAACTCTGGGCTTAGCACTAAAAAGTTTGCAAATCACCACTAGAGAACATCCATTCATGCAGAAACGATTTAAAACAAAATAGGTACACGCTGACAGGCTTTAGAGCACATTATGCACAAACAACCAGTATAAACTCAATGGTGAGTCAGATATTTAAGTCAGTCAAAGCCACTAGCAACACTGCATTCATATAACAACAGATGTGTATGTCATTTCACATCAGTGGAAGTAACACTCCATTTTCCTGCATTGTGATAAGTGAAATATTAAACGGGAACTATATATATATATTTGCACATTTTGGGTGGTGTAACAATTTGTTTCAGGCAAAGTAGAATTTGTATGTATAAATTAATACATACTGGAAATTCATCAGACTGCTAGGGAGATTTCAAAGCAACAGAACACTGCCTAAGAAGTTATAACATTTACAGTTACAAACAGACAGATGAACAGCTGGATATGAATCGATATAACAGAATAAAATATTCTGTTTGAAATTAGAATGTGTATATTTCATTGAACAAGACACGGTGCCTGTTCATATGTGCTACAGGAAGGAGAAATATGGAGTAAAACCTAACAATCAAATGTGATGTTTTAGCTAATGTAAATGATAACTGTGTATTAATCAATAAACATCTTCACTGAGGAAGTACTGTGACGAGGTTTCATGAGAAAAGAAATGAAGAGAGAGAGAGAAGTGTCGTATGGATAGCTGGGTTAACAGGATTCAGGATTTATTGTGTAAAGCTTGTCGGTGTGTTGGCCGCTGACTGCATCTGTCAGCAGAAAAACTGGTGACAAGTTATTAGCTTTAAGGTCAAAATCGTACAGTGCTGTTTAAAATTATTTCCTCTTTGACAGAACTCAGTTTGCTTGCCATAGACATACAGCATTGTATTTTTGTTTGGAACAGCTTCTTTCACTTCGATTCCTGACCTTAAAGGGATAGTTCATGGAAAAAAGGTTGTCAAGCTCTATAAATGTCATCATAAAAAATATTATTTTGCACTATTTTTGTGGATCTTCTGCTCTGCTTTTTTATCTTTTTTTTTTTTTGTATATACATTTATAAAGATCTCTTTATCAAACACAATTGTTCAAAAGTTTGGGGTCAGTAAGATTTTTAATGTTTTTAAAAGAAATTTCGTCTGCTCACCAAGGCTACATTTATTTAATTAAAAATACAGTAAAAAACAGTACTATTGTGAAATATTATTACAATTTAAAATAGCAGTTTTCTATTTGAATATATTTGACAAAGTAATTTATTCCTGTGATGCAAAGCTGAATTTTCAGCATCATTACTCCAGTCTTCAGTGTCACATGATCCTTCAGAAATCATTCTAATATGCTGATTTGCTGCTCAATAAACATTTATTTATTATTTTCAATGTTGAAAACAGTTGTGTACTTTTTTTTTTTTTTTTTTTTTTTTAGGATTCCTTGATGAATAGAAAGTTCAAAAGAACAGCATTTATCTGAAATACAAAGCTTCTGTAGCATTATACACTAGCGTTCAAATGTTTGGGGTCAGTAAGAATTTGTATCTTTATTTTTTTTTAAAGAAATTAAAGAAATGAATACTTTTATTCAGCAAGGATGCATTAAATCAATCAAAAGTGGCAGTAAAGACATTTATAATGTTACAAAAGATTAGATTTCAGATAAACACTGTTCTTTTGAACTTTCTATTCATCAAATAATCCTGAAAAAAAAATATTGTACATATTAAATGTTTCTTGAGCAGCAAATCAGCATATTAGAATGATTTCTGAAGGATCATGTGACACTGAAGACTGGAGTAATGATGCTGAAAATTCAGCTTTGCATCACAGGAATAAATTACTTTGTGAAATATATTCAATTAGAAAACAGTTATTTTAAATTGTAATAATATTTCACAATATTACTGTTTTTACTGTATTTGTAATTAAATAAATGTAGCCTTGGTGAGCAGATGAAACTTCTTTTAAAAACATTAAAAATCTTAGTGGTTCCAAACTTTTGGACTGTAATGTATATATAATACCACAACACAACAGAAATGCTCCCGACCACTAAGGGGCTCTCAGAGCTCGTTAATATTAGTATTCCTTGCCAATGTTCTATAAAGTCGACAGTCCGCTGGAATAAACTGTGTTGTGGCTCGATTTCGTTGTGTTGTGAACTTATGTTTGCTTTTTTAATTTCGTTGTGTTGTGCACTACTGGGCCATCGTATATATATATATATATATTTATTTATTTTTTTTTTTTTTTTTTTTTTTTTGGGGGGGATATAAATGTGTGTTTGCAGTGTGTGAACACAACCACCATATAATGATAAAAATCCATTCCTTTTTTAAATCCCCATTAAACCAAAGCAGTCTCATTAGATGAGCCGTTTTTATTCTTTGACCAATGTGATGTCACTTTGCCCATACCCCGCCCATGGCCGCTGACTGACAGTCCTGTATTACCATAGTTTCCGCCCTCAGCGAGCTGTATGCTGTCCGCCATTTTCTCCGCACTCGAGCAGCTGTAGCGACAACAATGTCTGGCAAGTAATTGAGATGTTTTGTTGTTGGATGTAAGAGTGAACATAACAGTCTTCATTTACTGACATTTGAGCCGCTGAACAAAGTGGTTTAGTTTTATTTTTGAAGGGAATGCACCGCACAGATCTAATATACACACACAATTTCTGTATCATTGCCTGCTGTTTACATTCACAGACAGAACTGACTGTGTTTATGTGAACTGTGTGTGTGTTTTTGACAGACCCTTGTGTGTATTCGACAGTTTAAACAAAACAAAAAAAAAAAAAATGAAAGAGAAGTTACTCATGAGACTTGATGTCTGACAGCCAGCTGTCTGTGTGTGTGTGCTTCAAATAAGTGCACTCAGAAAACAATCCATTAAAAGTTTAAACTGATATAGCTTTAAAACGCGTGTAAATAATAAACTTTAAAGGTGCCCTAGAATTGAAATGTAATTTACCATGGCATAGTTAAATAATTAGAGTTCTGTACATGGAAATCCAATACTGTGAGTCTCAAACACCAGTGTGTCCTCCTTCTTATGTAATTTTGATTTGTGCAAAATACCTCCGAAGAACAGGCATATCTCAATATAACACCGACTGTGGCGCAACAGTCGGGATCATAAATATGTACGCCCCAAATTTGCATATGCCAGCCCATGATCAAGGCATTAGACAAGGGCGGCCAGTATTAACATCTGGAGCAGCACAGCTGAATCATCAGACTAGGTAAGCAAGCAAGGACAACAGCGAAAAATGGCAGATGGAGCAATAATAACTGACATAATCCATGATATCATGATATTTTTAGTTATATTTGTAAATTGTCTTTCCAAATGTTTCATTAGCATGTTGCTAATGTACTGTTAAATGTGGTTAAAGTTACCATTGTTTATTACTATATTCACGGAGACCAGAGCCATGTTGTTATTTTCATTTTTAAACGCTTGAATAACTATAATCATAAACATTTCTTGAGCACCAAATCAGCATATTAGAACGATTTCTGATGGATCATGGGACACTGCAGAGTGGAGTAATGATGCTGAAAATTCAACTTTGAATCACAGGAAATAAGAAAAGAGTTATTTTAAATTGTAATATTTCACAATTTACTGCATTTGTTCAAATAAATGCAGCCTTGGTGAGCATAAGAGATTTCTTCAAAAAAATAAAAAAAATAATAATCTTACAGGCCCAAAACTTTTGACACTATTATAGTCAGATTATCTGAGAATTTCAAACAGTTCAGTTTAGAAATAAATATATATATTTTTTAAATTATATTATATATATATATATATATATATATATATATATATATATATAGTACAGTCCAAAAGTTTGGAACCACTAAGATTTTTAATGTTTTTAAAAGAAGTTTTGTCTGCTCACCAAGGCTACATTTATTTAATTAAAAATACAGTAAAAACAGTAATATTGTGAAATATTATTACAATTTAAAATAACTGTTTTCTATTTGAATATATTTGACAAAGTAATTTATTCCTGTGATGCAAAGCTGAATTTTCAGCATCGTTACTCCAGTCTTCAGTGTCACATGATCCTGCAGAAATCATTCTAATATGCTGATTTGCTGCTCAATAAACATTTAATGTGTACACAAAATATTTGTGTGTAATATTTTTTTTTTTTTTTTCAGGATTATTTGATGAATAGAAAGTTCAAAAGAACAGTGTTTATCTGAAATCTAATGTTTTGTAACATTATAAATGTCTTTACTGTCACTTTTGGTTGATTTAATGCATCCTTGCTGAATAAAAGTATTAACTTCTTTAATTTCTTTTAAAAAAAATAAAAATAAAAATTCTTACTGACCCCAAACTTTTGAACGGTAGTGTATAATGCTACAGAAGCTTTGTATTTCAGATAAATGCTGTTCTTTTGAACTTTCTATTCATCAAGGAATCCTGAAAAAAAAAAAAAAAAAAAAAAAAGTACACTGTTTTCAACATTGAAAATAATCATAAATGTTTATTGAGCAGCAAATCAGCATATTAGAATGATTTCTGAAGGATCATGTGACACTGAAGACTGGAGTAATGATGCTGGAAAATTCAGCTTTGCATCACAGGAATAAATTACTTTGTCAAATATATTTAAATAGTACACAGTTATTTTAAATTGTAATAATATTTCATAATTTTACAGTTTTTTACTGTATTTTTAATTAAATAAATGTAGCCTTGGTGAGCAGACGAAAATTCTTTTAAAAACATTAAAAATCTTAGTGGTTCCAAACGTTTTTTTACTGTACTATATATATATATATATATATATATATATATATATATATATATATATATATATATATATATATATATATATATATATGACAAAACCTTTTTTAATGAAGACAGGTTGTGAATATTTCAAATTGAATAATACACTGTGCATCAAAAACTAAAATTAATTTGCGGTCTTTGTTATTTTATTTCAGTTAGTTTTGGAATCAAGTAAATGTATTTCAGTTCAGGTTTTCCATATAAATAATTCCACTGATCGAAACCAGAATCATTAAACTCTTTACACTTTCTATATTCCTAATGATAACAGATTTAATTTTGAGTTGGAACTATTCCTTTAACCACTATAAAAGAGTTTCATGAAGCTTTCAAGGTCAGTTCCTCGAGCGCCTCGCCTGACCATTATATTGACCTGCTTTTACTCGATGAACCGAAACTCCATTAAGGATTCATCTCCTATCACCCTCTGAAGTTCTACTCTACAGAGCTCAGATAATGAAACGTTGCAGGTCTTTGGCAGCAGAAGTCCAGCATGTTCTCCAAGACACTGCTATAAATTGACTACTGACAATGTCTTCTCATTCTCCATCTCTCTATAGCCCATCCGCTCAACACTATCCATAGGCCAAGCACTGATCATTAAGTGCAGTCTTCAATATCCTTGCTGATAAATAAAAAAACACATCTTTCAGTGAACATCCAGACACTGTCACATAACTGAAAAGTGCAGGAAAAAGTAGAAGGGACAAGGAAAAACAATCAACAACTGTCTCTTTCATTAAAAATTAATGCCAGACCTCAAAGTTGCCAGACTCGTGCAATGTCTTTTCAGCAGAACAGAAGAGTATGTGTTGGACCGAACAGACGGCATTAGTCTGTTCCTCATGGTCAAGTGTTACCTTTGTTACTGGAACATTTGAAGCCTTTCAGCTGTTGATTTCTCAAGGACAGACTGTGAACCTGTGGACTTTGTGTCTGCCTTTGTTCAGTGTTGCATTGAAATAAATTGTATAAAAGAACCAATTTTATTTTTGGAAAGAATTCTGCTTCCGCATTGTATGATCCATTCTTTGTTTACCAGACACTTTCAATACTTTGTTTTAAATATACCTGAATGGCACATTGAGAAATCAGGTTAAAAATTGAAGAAGAAAAAAAAAATGGACGTTGACTAGATTTTTACATTTTCTGAAGAACAACTCAAAGGCTTGCCTCTGCAAAAGTTGTCTCCATGTTGAATGTTCTCTCCAAAGTTCAGAGCATCATTCAAAAAAGCTCTTGTTGAATTAAATTAATTAATACCTTTTCTCAATAAATATGGGTTAAAATGCATATAACAGCAATTCATGCTCTGGAATTAAATCATAGCAACAACAGGTTTGGGAAGATATGATTACAATGATTCCAGGTGCCGTAAAAATGGTCATTTATTTTCCTCCAACAGCTCATATACCTATAGGATTGTATATATTTTCTCCAACAACTAATATGTATATAGAATGGTGCATAAAACAAATTCATTCGCAAAAAAGGGGGTTTAAATAATAAATAACTCCATAGTGAATTCCAAGGGATTAGTGCGTTTCATTTAAACCTTCTGCATGAGTACCGCATGTAGTGGGCACGTAACACAACGTAAGCAATGACACACATCCGAGTCCACGAGACGGAGGGAAGTTTGTGAGTGAAGGGCATCAAAATGTGGAGTGGAACGCAGCCGAGAATTTGACAATAATAGACTTGACAAAAACTCACTAACATCAGGTTACACAGACTAATGATTAACAAGATACAACTGTGAGTAATTAAGATGATAAACCAATGGCAAGACAGTCCTGAATGGCCATTTACACAACACCGTTTTCAACTGAAAACACAACTTTTTATGTGTTTTGGCCATTCATTAACATGACAACTGTGTTTTGGGGGCCTGAAAACACAAACGTTTAAAAACAGGTTTCAAAGTGCAAGTTTTGAAAATAATAGCGTTATCATCTCTGTGTAAACTACAGAAAGGAGAATTTGTGAAAACGGTGATGTTATGCGCATGTGTTTTATGTGTTCAGTCTACAGGCGTGTAGTTTTTCTTTACAAAGTGACATCGCCAACTACTGGCCTGGCAGCAGAATACAGCACTTTTAATAACTTTTGTACATTTTGTACATCTGTGTGAACAGGGATCATTTTGACGACACTTGTTTTTAGTATATCATTGACGTGTAACAACTGATCAGAACAAACCAATAGGCGTGTTGGACTTGAAGCGGCGCAATGCAGACCAATCAGTATAACATTAAAGTACTGCGAGAGTGATTCGAAAAACATACAGAGCCGTCTGCTCTCTGATTGCTCTTGCAGTACTTTAATGTCATACTCCGATCATTCTGCACAGCATCACTTCAAGTCCAACACACCTATTGGAAACAAATGCTGCATTCACACCATGTCGTAATTACCATAGTCTCCAGATGACAACACGTGATGTTCTATTCGGAGTTGTTCATGAACATTAACACTATCAACACCTAATTATCATTAACACTATCAACACCTAAATTAATCTGCAGCAGTCAGGTGGTACAGTGTTCACATGGTACAAGTAGAAGCTCTTTGAAAATCCCTATCTTACAAGCTGTAATGTTGATTTGAACATCATTTCTTTCTTTTGTGCAATACAAAATATATATTTTTCCCCCTCTACATGTAATGAAAGTCAATGATAACATAATAAATGATGACAGAATTTTAATTTTTGTGTAAACTATCCTATTAAGAGTATCAAAGTATTCTGAGATGTTGAAGCTGATGTTTCAGTGTTCTATTGCACTGAAAAGCATACAGAGGTCAATGCAACTGTGCCGTAGGTCTCCAAACATGCATTTACATGTGGTTTACCTGCAGTCAGTGATGATCATTCTTGCATCATTTAACATTACACTGTGTGAGAGGAATGTTCGGAAATTAACATGCACAAATTTTAATGGTGTCTCAAGAAAGTCGTTGCATATTTACTTTATAGGCCACTTAAACGTAACAATGCTGAAATGTTGCATCACTGAAAGTCCAAAAGTTTCCCAAATGCATTCCAAAATAAAATACCAATAGGCATAATGATTATTAGAACAGGTAGATTTCTAAAATATGCAAAAAAAAAAAAAAAAAAAAAAAAAAAAAAAAAAAAAATTAATATTAATGCTTGGGGTAATGTTCAAATCCCTACCCTTAAGCATGTGCAATATAATAGTTGCCTTAGAAATTGGAGTGACAGCTTTGCAGAGTCCATAGGGGGAAAGGGTGTTCGAGAAGTCTGGGAATTGGTGATGGTATTGACAGTATTTTCAATGCTAATGAAGGGCAGGAGTTTGTATCGTTATTGTAGCCAGAAGCTTGCTGCTGTGAAACACAGGGGTGCATAGACTGCCAGGCGTCCCAGTTCAGATTTAGTTGGGATAATGACACGAAGGAGAGGAAAAGAAAGAAGCGTTTCCTCCTCTGGGAACTCCTCGAACTGGGACACCAGCACCTCTTTTGTATGCTACTCTGATGAGATTGAAGTTGTGTCAGGTGTGCGTTGCTTCCCGATATCAGCTGCCAGTCATACTCCTGTTTTTCTCTTTGTCCACGCTGCTGGAATGGTGTACGGCATGAGTGCTGATTGGCACGCAGAGAGCACTTCGGGGACGAATACATCAAGGCTTTAAAGTATAGCACTTACTGTACATTTCAATAGTAGCTACAAGGCAAAGAAATAACTTTGCTCCTGTTTTACGAGTCTATGAAATGCTGAGTTGACATCTTAACATTTTATCTCCATAAATAGCCATTATTGCACTCCAAAAGTGCCCAATAACATAAGCTTTAAAACTGCACAGGAAGCACGGCTTCTTCTATAATTTCATTTAAAAATGCAGCAAATGTTATATATATATCTACTTAATGCTTTTCAATATTTTTCAGCAAATTAATGTGTAAAATACACTGCATTATTCCAGACTTCAGTCGGAGTTTATGGCATCATTGATTGCAACAAAGCACAGATCAATGCTGATTGCACAATTGGATCAAAAAACATAATTTTGGCTGCTGCCCTTATGCTGCACTTCACTTGGAGTCTGTGAGACCATCATGAGAATGAGACAAATTATCAGTTTATTGAACACTGGGCTTTCAAATCAATATATTTTTTGACCCGCTCAAGTGGGCGTGACTTTGATACAGACAGAAAGTAGGGATGCCCCTATCCGCCTTTTTCGCTTCCGATACCGATCCGATATTGTAAGTATACTTTTCTTTTCTCATAAGTAATAAGAAAAGTGCTAAATTACCTAATAAACTGGGACGCGATCTGAGAGAATCGTCGACGAGTCGCCGACGCCTGTGCGATATTTGGCACACAAAATATCTGGACCTGTCGGCGATTCAAAATCCTGCTGTGTGAAAAGTGTTCTGACTGAAAACTACATCGGCAATGACCGACAGCCAATGAGAGAGCAAGATCCAGAGCAGTGGGGAGTTCGGGGAGGAGTTATAGGCCACAATATCAGCATGCATGGCTTCATTCACATAAACATTACAATTATATCAAACAGAAACAAAACACAAACATTTGCTTGACCATTCGCAACAGCAGCACATTGAAAAGTTATGTATTTACCTCCAACTCTCGTTGCAGAACACACAATCCTTGTTCTTCGCTCAGACCTATTTTTGAAGGAAGCATAGATGTATCCTTAGCTGCCTTTGATATCCCATAATCCTGTGCTTTCCATTCTGTGACAGTTCAGCTAGAAAAATAAAGATGGTGTCCGAAAGTTGCGTTTGCTACTCAGTTTGTGTATAAATGTACGATTTTGACCGACATATTTCAATTTTGATATAATTTCAATCGAGAAATTACTACTGTAGTAATTAAATATTTGTTTAGTTCTCACCAAAGCTCGCGCTATATTGCTGTAGATCATTAAATTGTTACGCTGCCTCAGAAGTCTGTCCGAAATCAGTTTCATGAGGTGCATTCATGCACAAACGCTGCTATACAAGTCATTCTCTTATAAGACAGCAAGGCAAAAAGACAGCTACCTAGGTTTTCGGACGCAGCCGTAGTTTGCGTGCCAGACAGAGTTGTCGGCGATTCTTCCTATTGTAAAGTCATGCAGTGTGAAACCTTCTGTCGGCGATCCATTGTGCAGTGTGAACACAGCAGCGACTGAATGCCGGCCATGCAGTGTGAAAAGAACAGTGACCCGACTACTTTGAAAATCGTGCAGTCTGAACTCGGCATTACTGAGGCTGAATTTGCTTGTAACTGTAATTCCCACCCCTGTCCAGTAGGTGGTGAGTGCGCTGCAGTGTGGCAGCAGAGCGCGAGTTCAGTCTCCAGTAATTGCACAGGAAGATGTTACCACCTGCTGGGCATTGCTGCCTGTCGCACCTCTTCCAGTGCCCATGGGTCAGCTGCAGGGTCATCAGCCAGAAACCACGATTCATCAACGTTTCGCTCCTTTAATTCTGGAACGTCTCCTGGTGGCGGAGCAGTGACAGGGACGTCTCCCTGTCACAAAGATGGTGGGGTCCTCTGCTGATGGTGGTTGTTTGCTACCCTGTCGGCACTCCTCCAGTACTTCGGCTAGCTTTCTCAGGACCTGATCGTGGCGCCATCTGTAGCGTCCCTGTGAGAGAGTGATCTTACAGCCTGACAAAATGTGCTGGAGACTTGCGTTGGGGGCATTACAGAGTACACAAGATTCCTCACAGGGACGTCTCCCTGTCACCCCCTGCAGCTGATCGCTGTTCTCCCTGCGGCTGTTGTCTGGGGTTAGGTGTTCTTCCCCCAACACCTATCATTCCTCCTCAGCCAGAGCCAAAAGCTACCTTTCTCTGCCTCCTCTGCCAGATCATTTGTTGCCCTCCTTAACCTCCCTCCGGTCACTCCTGCTTCCCTCAAGAGGCGTATGGTTGACAACCCAAGGAAACCTCGGCATCCAACCTCCACTGGGTAGATGCTCGTCTTCCAGCCAGCCTCCCGGCATTCAGCAGCAAGTTCTGAGTACCTGGCCTTCTTCCGTTCGAAGGCGGCCTCGATTCCCTCCTCCATTGGTACAGTAAGCTCAATGAGTTGTATCGACCTTATCTTGGTTGACCACACCACTATGTCTGGCCGGAGAGATGTAGTGGTTATCTCCGTTGGGAACCGAAGCTGCCTATCCAGGTCGACCCTCATATTCCATTCCTGGTTGGGGGAGAAGGGCCTTGCTGTTTCTCTTGATCTGCTGCTTCTCCTTACCCCTCCTTCCGACACAAAGTTGGTGGGGTCCTCTGCTGATGGTGGTTGTTTGCTACCCTGTCGGCACTCCTCCAGTACTTCGGCTAGCTTTCTCAGGACCTGATCGTGGCGCCATCTGTAGCGTCCCTGTGAGAGAGCGATCTTACCGCCTGACAAAATGTGCTGGAGACTTGCGTTGGGGGCATTACAGAGTACACAAGATTCCTCACAGGGACGTCTCCCTGTCACCCCCTGCAGCTGATCGCTGTTCTCCCTGCGGCTGTTGTCTGGGGTTAGGTGTTCTTCCCCCAACACCTATCATTCCTCCTCAGCCAGAGCCAAAAGCTACCTTTCTCTGCCTCCTCTGCCAGATCATTTGTTGCCCTCCTTAACCTCCCTCCGGTCACTCCTGCTTCCCTCAAGAGGCGTATGGTTGACAACCCAAGGAAACCTCGGCATCCAACCTCCACTGGGTAGATGTTCGTCTTCCAGCCAGCCTCCCGGCACTCAGCAGCAAGTTCTGAGTACCTGGCCTTCTTCCGTTCGAAGGCGGCCTCGATTCCCTCCTCCATTGGTACAGTAAGCTCAATGAGTTGTATCGACCTTATCTTGGTTGACCACACCACTATGTCTGGCCGGAGAGATGTAGTGGTTATCTCCGTTGGGAACCGAAGCTGCCTATCCAGGTCGACCCTCATATTCCATTCCTGGTTGGGGGAGAAGGGCCTTGCTGTTTCTCTTGATCTGGTGCTTCTCCTTACCCCTCCTTCCGACACAAAGTTGGTGGGGTCCTCTGCTGATGGTGGTTGTTTGCTACCCTGTCGGCACTCCTCCAGTACTTCGGCTAGCTTTCTCAGGACCTGATCGTGGCGCCATCTGTAGCGTCCCTGTGAGAGAGCGATCTTACCGCCTGACAAAATGTGCTGGAGACTTGCGTTGGGGGCATTACAGAGTACACAAGATTCCTCATTCTCAAACCACTGTTGGAGGTTCCGAGGGCAGGGAAGCGTGTCGTAGGTTGAACGGATGAGGAAGCTAAGTCTTGCCTGTGGGATCTTCCACACGTCTGACCAACTGAAGTTCCGGTTCATTACTCCCTCCCAGGTTGTCCAGCTTCCTTGTCGACCCTGCGACACGGCCTTGATTTTGTAGCGATCTTCCTCCATCCTCGTCACCTCTGCTACCACCATCTCCTTCCTTTGCTTGCGATTGGCCTTGGACCAAAAGCATGGCGTCTCTCCCCATCCTAGCCCTGCTCTTCCTGCCTGAACTCTGCCCATGATCTCCCGGTGTTGTAGCCGACCGACAGCTTGATCGACCTTAGTTTGGGCATTCCACTTGCGGTTGGTAGGAACCTTAACATTTGCGTTCCTCACTGACTCGTCTGTGGACTCCCTCAGCTCGAGAACCAACCTGTTCTTTTCCTGCATGTAGCCCAACTGTATGGACTGTAATGGCAGCTGCAGCATGTTTTTTCCAAAGAGACCGGTTTCAGATAAGCACCGTGGCAACCCCAACCACTTTCGGATGAATGAGTTGGCTTTTCCATCCATCTTACTTATGGTTGATGAGGGAATCTCACTCATTTTCAGGGGCCACATTACCCTCCTGTAGAGTGTAAACTGGTAGCACCAGACCTTATACTTCCGAGGGAGTTGGCTTTGATCGATCCTTGCCAGTCCGTCAGAGAGCTGCTTCATGACGGTTTTCCCCATCTGTTTGTCAGATAGGTCTGCAGTGTACTGCCTCCCCAGGCTTTTGATGGGTTGCTCTGATAGGAGTGGAATTTTTTCCCCTCCAACGACGAAGGTGGTATTGTCATTTCTGACTCCTCTTCTGAGGGACAAGCTCCGGGACTTGGAGGGCTTGATCTTCATTCTTGCCCATGATATCAATTCGTCCATCCTCTTTAGCAGTCTTGATGTACATGCTGCAGTCTGAAAGAGGCTGGTGACATCATCCATGTAACTCATCAGTGGAGGAAGCCTCTTACCAGTTGGAAGTTTGATCACCCCAACCTCCAGAACAAAATGAAAACGATGCGCTTGATTACACACAGTTTGTCCATTGTATATAATACCATTATAATACTTATGCTTACTTAATTAAGTTTCGAATCCATTTCGTTTTGTTTTAAATAGTTTATTTTATTTTTCTTGCTGTTGACTTTAAGTTTATGGTCAACGAATGTCTTTCTGAGGTAAATACGTGACATTGTTTACAACACTGATTGAACTGACGTGATACAGATTTCGGTAAGCTATTACAACTTTCAAAATATTTTTTGATTTTCATTCATGTTTATTTTCTAATGTAAAGTAGCTAGTAGTCTAAAGAGGAAGAGATGATCGCGTTCACTCACGATCCTCAAAAAGCGTTCAGGATGAAAACTGAAAAGTGACGCAGACTTTAACTTTTTTTCATAATACTTTCTTTTCATAATATAAATTAATTGTGAATAAATATGAAAATGTGGACGAAATCAAGCTATTAGATGTCTTATCATTAAAATATAAAAATTAAAATGACGCAGCAACATATGAAAGATAGGACAGAACAAAACAAATACTATTAACAATCTTTCATTGCGCAAAAGTATAGAGGGTATGCACGTGACATCATCATCGACCGCTATGACTGCGGTCACGTCCACTGAGTGGCACAAAGACTGAGCGGCAGCATTGGTTTTTAGCATGAATGCCGCGAAAAACACACAAAACACATCCAAAACGGGAAAGAGCTTTGTGATTGACTGAACAAATAGCTTTGACACAAAACCCTGAGGTATATATTTAAAGACTGCTGAAAGCTACAGAAAAAAAGCAAACGGATCACTGCAATTCACAGAAACAACTGGACTCCAGGCAGAGAAACATGGATTTGCAGTTAACATTTTGTCAAATTGTTGGATTTTGAGGTAAAATCATACTGTATATTGTATTGTTATATATTATGTTGACTCATCAGTTAAATATTTACTATCTTATATTCTGCATAATTTGGTGTTTTTAAATAAACTTTTATTGTAATTCGTTTGTTTTTCGTTCGTTTTAGCAGTTTCCCCTTTTAAATCCAGTCACGCAGCAGGTTCTTTTGCCACTCAGTCCAGCTGAGGGAGCGCGTTTTCGGCGGGAAAGTGACGTCGATGCATACCCTCTATTATAATATGAACGGCTCCCACACAGAGCGGCACAAAGCGCTTATGCGCATCCCGTGTGCAGAATGATGCGCTTGAAGCATCATGGAGTCACAGCGCTCCGCAGTGAAAAGTTCAAAGCACAAAGTGAAGATAGATTGATGCGTATTGTATTACCGGTATCGTTGTCTACAGATGAAATATAATAATAGAAACATTGATTCAGAGAGTTTCATTGTTTTGACACGCAGTCTGAATGCTGAATGGAGAATTACTGACAGCCGCAGCGGAGGGAGGCATTTATGTGAACTTTAATTTAACGACTTAAATATTCACCTGTACCTCAAATTAAACTGGAATGGCTTCAGAACGCTTGGAATATAGTGCACAGAACCTTTATGGTGCTTTTTAATGTTTTTGTGCCTTTTGTGGAGCTTAAAAATAACAAACAATAGTAGGGCCTACACGCACATCGGATTTGGATCGGTCCCGTAGTTGAAAAGATGATGGACGTGACTGTTTTATCATATATAAAATATTAGTTATAATGAACAGTTTTATAAAATATCATACAATTAATACATTTATTTATGTAGCCAATTTATTTTTATAATTAAAAATAATAAAATCTACACATTTGTTATTATACGATCATGCTAATTTATATATATATATATATATATATATATATATATATATATATATATATATATATATATATATATATATATATATTACATTTCAATTCATAAACATTAACAAAACATCATGTATTATGAACAAATATCAATTAGTGATGAAAAATGCTAATAATGTACTGAACATTATAGTACCTTATTACTACGTGACTGATATTGTCATAAATGTACATCTTTGGGGTACACAATTTAACACTTATAATCATGTTTCTTTTCTTTCTTTTTTTTTCTTCTCTTGTCATTAGCATTTGTAAATACTGTAAATATGCAGTTCTAAACTTGAACAGTTATTTTTTTAAGGGTAAGTTTACCGTCAGTTGGTAGCAGTTAGGTAGGGGCTTCTTAGCTGCTTCGAAAATAACACTGCAGGGACCAAAATAAGTCCACTGAAGTTTACTTTTTGGCATTGATAACTGACATATGCATTTCCCATCATTTGAAAGGCACTGTATATGGTCTGCAATATTAAAAAAATAAAATAAAAATAAATAAATAAATAAAAAGTTTTGAGGATAATTTTGGGATATTTCTACCCTCGGCAAAATTCTCCTCCTAGATGCCAATTTCCTCTCCATCGTGACATGAATGATTACCGTCGACTGCCAAGAGTATCTTGGACTGCATTTTTAAGTTGGTGTTCATCAGAAACTCATATAACAGCAAAGTTTCTCCAAGTTTTACACAGCAGCAGATATGCCAGTCATATCTGCTATCGAAGCTCAACAGCTCTCTGTTGTTGATGACCTCTTCAGCAGAGTTTCTCAAAACTGCTTTATCACTCTCATATCTCCAGCTTGTGGTCTCTTTATTTAGTTTCGTGGTTTAGATTTCATTAAATTAGCTTATCCGCTCTAAACTCCTCTCTGTTTGGTAGGATTGAATATCTGTCAAGTATCATGTTTTGTTCTAGGACTAAATATCTTGCATTTTCGCTATTCTTGGGACAAAGCTGAAGAGAATGCCACAATTTTATTTATAGTAATCCATATTTAAGAAATACACACACACACACACACACACACACACTGTAGTATATTAAGTATTTAATATTGAAAATATAAACATATTATTGTCTATATTAGAATTACAACTTAATATTTGTAGATCAAATATACCAAATATACAGTCCTCAGTCAGGTCAGTATTGCAAAGTAAACCACCCATAGGACCCCGAGGTGAAGTAGATGAGTCTTGTATCAACTTTACAGAGTTTATTTTGTGAAAAACAACTAGTTGACTGTACATAACCACACTTGCTACATGACTACTTGAGTTAATACAACAAGAACATAAAAAAATCATACAAGAGTCAGTACAAGATAAACACAGCAATGTAGGAATTTTGTTGTCTTGGTCAGTCAGTTATAAATATTTGACCACTGAATGCTAAATCACTGAAAATTACGAGAATTGTACATTTAAACTTACTCAAAGCTGTTGGAGCCCTAAATGTGCAATTTTGCATATCTTGTGTAAAATGGCTGCATTATAAAATATATTGATTAAATAGTTACACATAATACAATCGATTTTAGGTTTTTGATATCAATTAGCATATAGTTTAATTTAATTTATAGTATAGTATAGTATAGTTTATGTCAATTTTGGACTTACAGCCAGGGTTAGGTGCTTCTACATCAGTGTTATTTACCTCTGATTTTAGGCATAACTTATGGGTAGGTATATGCTTAGGATTACATTTTCAGACAGGAATGTATAAAATATGTTGACACATAGGAACATAAAGTCTAACTCTGCAAAATCAGGATGTGTATGTTCTGATTGGCTGTGATTATGTGGCACTCAGCATTTTCACTTTCAATGTAGACAGACAAATTGCTTGTACTTGGAAACTTGCTCATTTAATGAGTTATACTGAATAAAATAACATGTTCATATACTCTCCTATTTTTAAAGACAATTAGGCAAGAAAACGTAATCAATGTCTGTTATTACTCTATGAAAGTGGTTGAGTAGAGATAATTAGCAGTCAATATGCAACCTTGTCTCAAAAGCATCCAAAAGCTTTTTGAAACATTAGTTTCAAGTTCATTGTGTAGTTTGATGTCTTTTGTGTCTATTTGTTGCTTAAAGTGCCCCTATTATGCTTTTTTCAGTTATTACCTTTGTGTAATATAGCAGTTTGTGAATGTAAAAGGTCTGCAAAGTTTTACAGATCAAAGTGCATGACAAATAAAGTTACTGTCTCCTGAAAGAAAGAATTGATTCTGAAGTGGTGAAACAAATTGCCAATAATTCCAGTCTTACTTCCTGTTAACAACATAATGCCAGCCTATAGTTATCATTAGCTGCTCGTGAACAGTGTCTACTTTGACCCGCCCTTGGACACTATAGTTGAAGCTGGAAGAGTTGGGTTCATGTCGTCAACTTGTTAAGAAGATGCTGTTTTCAGCACTGTGAATCCACTTTTGGAAAAACGGATGCGCAGTAAGCAGTTGACTGATCACAACAGAGCCATCTGACCAATCAGAGCAGTGGAGGTTCTTGGAAAGGAGTGGTTTAGAGAGACCAGAGTAATGAGGTGATGTGCCATGTTAATTATGAGAAAATTATTATTATTATTATTTATTTATTTTTTATTTTTTTGACATTGGTTACATATAAACCTATTGTAGGGGACCTCCAAAACAAAATTAGGAACCTTTATAATATCATTCAAATAACATATAAACAAACATCTAGAACAATTTTTAATGGTTAAACTATGCAACTTCAGCAACTGTCTGGTTGTGTATTTGTAAAGTCTTCTGTTCTTCTACTCTGATGTGGTGTCAGTGTCTACCAATCTGCTCTTGTCAAAGCGTTAGCTTTAATTGGTTTCCATCATGTGGACTGTTAGCCTTAAATGATGAAGGTCCAAGGAAACCATTCATTCGTGTAATCCTATTACCAGCCCTGGCTCACTACCTCTGAGCGCCAGCCATTCACACTGCCCAAGTTCTCTTCCAGCAGTAATACACCAAAACAAACTACCTCTGCTGTTCTCACCGCTGTCAGACGAGAGATTAAAGCCCTCACCCAAAGGCTTGCCGCCATCCATGTCGTGATTGAATGCGCTTGTGATGATTTCGAGAGGAACGCTGTGTTCCCCTTTTAAGACGGCTTCCCTGCTGGAAAGACCAGCATGTATATGTATCGAAGTCAAGGCTAGTTTATGCTAGTTTAATGCTGGTATAGCTGGTGCATCCAATAGGACAATGTCTTTAACATTAATATTAGATGTTAAAGCCTTTTCTTTCTTTCTTTACATTATATATATATATATATATATATATATATATATATATATATATATATATATATATATATATATATATATATATATATATATATATATATATAAGAAACTGTGGTTTACATTGAATTTATAACAGCTTAGGGGTGTTGTTAGAAAACCCCTTTAGCTGTTATAAATTCACTGTAAACCACGGCATCACAGGCCTTACTGCTCTTATAAAACGGTTAACACACAATATAAATATTAAAGGTACAATTTTTTGCAGTAAAATATCCAAAAACCACTAGGCTAGTGTTATATATTTTGTCCAGCTGATTACAAACAGTATCTCTAATGTTTTCAACTACTAAACTATTCTAAACAGTGACACGGGGCAGTGCAGTCGCCTGTCAATGACGTCAGTTCCCTTTGTTACCGCCTTTACTGATGTAGAAACCACATGACAACAGTGCCGTGGACAAATGCGGAAGTAGTGTCTAGCGTCCACAAACCACTAGCTTGCTTCAAGCAGTTCCTTATTTACTTCTTGCACGTTTTATGGTGGATTGTGTTACTTATTTATGGAACATAATTACTATTTACCATCTGCCGCTGGTTCTGTCGACAAGGACAGCTCCCGTAAACTCATGACCGGAAAAGCGGAAGTGGCGCCGGCGACTGTGTCATAATAAAAGTCCTGCTGCTCGTGAGGCGTGTTGATCAATCGCTCCAGCTCCTCGTTCAGCTCCCGCAACACTCGGTCCTGCTCTGCTTCATACTACAGTAACGTTAATAATCGCATCCACGAACATGAGTTCTTCCAGACTCCAATCCCTATTCTTTTGCACCGTCCGTTGAGATGGAGACCACATGTCCCAAGATTCTGCTCTAAAACTTAGCGTCATCAAACTACGCCTTTGTTTTGAATAGGCTTCTAGCGACCTCTAGCGGAAAAAAAATATCACAGATTGTACCTTTTAAAGGCAAAAAATAAATAAATAAAAAATTTATCAATGCAACTTTCATTAAGTAAAATAAATAAATAAATAAATAAATAAATAAATCACTAAAAGCCTTCCTTCCGCTGGAAAAAATAGTCCCTGACCGTGAACAGCAACAGAAGTTACATGTATTACGCCATTAGATGGCGGCATGGAGTCACTCAGTCGCAAGACTTTTATATTGAAACTTGTTGTGAACACGGAACAAGAAGCAAATGACCAATGCTTTGAACAGTGTCAGCATGGCACGGGAAAACCCATTAAATGTTAAAAGGACAAGATCGCAGCAGACATTCAAACTGTTTTTTTTTTTTATTATAAACATAGGACTGACCTGAAGGAAAATGTTAAATCTGAATGCAAGTCTCTCTCACAATACTCTTCTCAGTTCTCTTGAGAACAAACATATGCTTACGTTGCTAAGGGTGTTCTGCAGTGATACAACAAACCATTATCGTGAATAAAACAGCTATTGTCCAATCAGAATCAAGGACTGGAACTAATATAGTATATAGTAGTATAATATATGCTAATATACTAATATAGTACATTAGTATATAGTAATATATATACTAATATAGTAGTAAGTATGACTTTTTTTAAAAAATAAATAAATAAATAAAAATAAGTTTGACAATTTATAGACCAAATGGGAGAGAGAGAGAGAGAGAGAGAGAGAGAGAGATAGAATGAACAACCAATAAATATTTTGTAGAGCAAGATGGAAGATCCCTTAATTTCCCAGAATGCATTACCTGTCTCAAGTTTTCCTGAGGGGTGTAGCTAAATCAATTGAAATTCCAACTCATGAACTCTGAAATTTGCTCAACAGTATTGATATACGTGACAATATAAAGCAATTTGTGTGGTAAAATGTTGTAGCTGTAACTGGAGAAGCAGCATAAATAAAACAGGTTGCGTAGTGATGGACATTTAACTTCAACACAAATGAATCCTGCTTACACACGGCGGCATTTAGAGGAAAAGTATCATCTGTTTTTGCCTGTTAAGATATCTTTTGTAAACTCTGCAACAAACGCATGAAATCCCTCAATATGCATGAACACATCATGCTTAAATCTGTTTGTAAATCACACACACTATAAAAGACACTTCTAAAGACACATACGTTTGACAATTTGATCCTAGCTTCAAACATACTGTCCATTATTCTTTCATAAAAGGCATTCATCCAAGTTTTTTTTTTTTCAGTTATTGAACAATTACGATGATTGTCCCTTTACAAAATCACCAGCGAATGATCCTCGTCCAAACCGATCTTGTTGCACAAGGCGCTTGCTAGTTCCTTGATTCTTGTGGAACACCATGACGAGAAACAGCTGAGCGAGGAATAAAAAGCAGTAAAGAAAACATATTTTTAACCGCATCAAATTCCTGCAGCATTCAGAGGCACCACTGTCTTCTGCAGCCCAATTCTGTCAACCTGATTTTGATAAGTTGTTGCTTATGTAATGTCTTAGTCGTCTTTCTTCCTCCTCTTCTCCCTTTCCTCTCTGTCTCCCTCTCCTTTTTTTTTTTTTTTTGCCCCTCACCTAGTCCAAAATTAGACCTCCCTCCTCCAACCCCCAAAAGATATAATTAATCACAGTGGGAACGCAAGACATGTAATTATGTAGGTTACCTCTGAACACTACAAGCTCCTCCCACTTTATTTCCCACTGTTGCTTGTAATCTTCACAATCATTAAATGAAAAGAGGGTGTTTAAGGACAAACCCATCTTTTCTATGTGGTGATTTTTGGATTCAAACATGAGTGTCAAATATGACGCAGATCATTGTATGTAACCGACTTTTTTATTTTGAAGATGTTTAAAATTTCTCAAAAATTTTAAACATTCTGTCAGATAAATAATGTTTATGTGTTAATAAACGATCATCAGTATTGACGGTAAGGCATTACAATTCAGACGAGTAAAGTAATCAGATTACTTTTTAAGTAACTAGTAAAGTAACATTACTAAATTTACAACAAAATATCTGAGCTACTTTTTCAAATACGTAATGCAAGTTACTTTGTTTTCCCATGTATTGACAACTTTCCTGTGCCCATGCTAAGAGAAATTGGGAATAAATTGCAGTGGCGTTGTGTGCACTGTGTGTACATGATGCTTATTGTAATGTGAGCATTTGTTTATCATCTCATTTGCACAAAAACAGAATCAGTATTCCTCAAAATGAATAAAAACAGTGAAGTGCGTGCTCAGAAAATTACGCAAACCTGCAATAATTAAATATGTTAAATTACACAAATGTATCTTATTATTTAATCTTACTTTATTAACCAATGTATTTGCTACTGGCCTTCTATGATCCAATTCAACCATACTAATACGTACAAATATTTCTAAGCAATCATCACATTTATATTTATTTATTTTATTATTTATTTATTTTTTTTTTATTATTGCTGAAATGGAGGGAACGAAATAGTAAATCGTCCGAACAATTTAATAAATCAAGGGAATGAAAAAATAAATCGTCCAAACAATTTAGCAAATGGAGGGAACAAAATAGTAAATTGTCCACACAATTTAGCAAATCGAGGGAACAGAATAGTAAATCGTCCGCACGATTTAGCAAATGGAGGGAACGAAACATTAATAATAAAGTCACCGCTTTTGTTGATGTTTAGATAAGATACCATCAGCTACTTAAAGTCATTTTACACATTGTTTGCATTGATAACTTTCAAGGCTTTGTAAGTACATGTGCTGCTTTACATAGAGAAAGCATAATCTAGAATCATCCATCGGTTCATTTGCTCACACTCATTAGGATATGAAAGGCAAACTTTGAAGCACTTACCTTAAGCTATGTGACTCTACCTCTGCTAAGTTACTTTCTTTTTTCACAGGGAAAACTGAGACGACTAAAGAGAATCGTAATGAGTGAACTGGCAGCGGAATAAAGTCAGCATAATATTTCAAAGTCAAACTGTGAACCTGTGGGGGAAATGATCTCCTTACACATTTATTTTAATAAACCATCCAGCAAAAGTTCAGTGATGAAACGTACAATTGTAAATCGCATGTTTTATATAAACTGTGGTGTAGAGAATTTATAGAAAGTACCATGATCATTTTTTATTATGATGAATTGTTCTTGTGGATGAGCATATGATGTTCATCAACAGTTTACTGTGAGAACACAAGCACTGCCTCTCACCATTTCATCAGCATCTCATTGTATATGTTGACACCCGGTATATTAAACTGTAAAACTGGGTGTTTGATTATATGTAAATTAAAGTTTAAAATGGGTGTTATGCGAGTAGGTGGACCTTTGATGCATTAGGACACATTCATTTTTCACCATGGTTGTCTATAATTCAGGGTTAGGATTTCATGCTGGTCTACTATTGTGGTAGAATCCATTTAGCATAACCCCGCCCCCAAATGTCAAGGGGAAAAAAAAAAGTGATTGGTTGCTTTACATGTCGTCAGGCGGATTTTTGCTGTATAAGATCGTTAAGTCAAGACTGAGCCATTATCATTAAAAAGAAAGTCAATTTCATGCCTTTAAGAGACTTTTATAATGTGACAAAAATAAATAAATAAAAAAATCAAATAAATGCTGTTCCAACATTTTTTGAACATTGATATAATCAGAAATGTTTCTTGAGCAGCAAATTAGCATATTACTATGATTTCTGAAGGATCATGTGACACTGAAGACTGGAGTAATGATGCTGAAAATTCAGCTTTGATCACAAGAATAATTTACTGTATTTACTGTATTTTGATCATATGCATTTACACAGGATCCTAATGCTTTTCATTTCAGGGAAGAAACCATGTCTGATGAGGAGGCAAAGGTCATTTCTTTAGGTCTCATCTCTTTTCTAACACATGCTCTCAAAGATGAGTCAAAAAGGCTTCTCTGAATTTCAGAAATGTCAATGGATATGCACACAGCTCTAAGGTTGCCATGGAAACATGCTGTCTGATCTAAAAACAGAAGAAAAAAAAATGTTGTTCAGAGCAGTTAAACACCTCAGGTTAGGTCAGCATGCTCTTCCTCAGACTCACAGAATTGGGATGACCCGTTATTGAATGTAAAAAATAATGTTACCTTTAATTAAAAAGCAATGCAGAAGAGTAATCACTTCAATGTTGTATTTAGGGTCAATCTTTCTACATAGTTTTGCTTCATTGATTTTATTTTTGTTTCCTGAAAGCATGACTTTTCTCAATGACTTAATGTTTTACTTTTAAAAACAGTCCAGCTCAAGGTCCTTTCCTAATCCTGTTCTCTTTTAGCACTGCTTCATGTCTCTCCTTCATTGTCCTACTCAATAAAAAGGATTTGTTCTGCTGGTGAGATTTTTCTTCTAAGAAAATATATCACTGGATCACTGGCCACACAACGAATATTATAAATTGTATATCAATGAATATTATTATTTATAATTTAAGTATTTTTTTAAATAATGTATAATACATGCACCGTACTTATTGCATAATAAATACTAAAATATGTGTATGTATGTATGTATGTGTATGTATGTGTGTGTGTATATACTGTTTATATATTTTTTGCAGATTTATTAAAAAAGAAGTATCACATGGTCCTAAGTATTCAGACACTTTGCTGTGACACTCATATATTTAACTCAGGTGCTGTCCATTTCTTCTGATCATCCTTGAGATGGTTCTACATCTCATCTCTTCATTTGAGTCCAGCTGTGTTTGATTATACTGATTGGACTTGATTAGGAAATCCACACACCTGTCTATATAAGACCTTACAGCTCACAGTGCATGTCAGAGCAAATAAGAATCATGAGGTCAAAGGAACTGCCTGAAGAGCTCAGAGACAGAATTGTGGCAAGGCAGAGATCTGGCCATGGTTACAAAAAAATTCTGCTGCACTTAAGGTTCCTAAGAGCACAGTGGCCTCCATAATCCTTAAATTGAAAACGTTTGGGACAACCAGAACCCTTCCTAGAGCTGGCCGTCCGGCCAAACTGAGCTATCGGGGGAGAAGAGCCTTGGTGAGAGAGGTAAAGAAGAACCCAAAGATCACTGTGGCTGAGCTCCAGAGATGCAGTCGGGAGATGGGAGAAAGTTGTAGAAAGTCAACCATCACTGCAGCCCTCCACCAGTCGGGGCTTTATGGCAGAGTGGCCCGACGGAAGCCTCTCCTCAGTGCAAGACATATGAAAGCCCGCATGGAGTTTGCCAAGATGGTGAGAAATAAGATTCTCTGGTCTGATGAGACCAAGATAGAACTTTTTGGCCTTAATTCTAAGCGGTATGTGTGGAGAAAACCAGGCACTGTTCATCACCTGTCCAATACAGTCCCAACAGTGGAGCATGGTGGTGGCAGCATCATGCTGTGGGGGTGTTTTTCAGCTGCAGGGACAGGACGACTGGTTGCAATCGAGGGAAAGATGAATGCGGCCAAGTACAGGGATATCCTGGATGAAAACCTTCTCCAGAGTGCTCAGGACCTCAGACTGGGCCAAAGGTTTACCTTCCAACCAGACAATGACCCTAAGCACACAGCTAAAATAGCGAAGGAGTGGCTTCACAACAACTCTGTGACTGTTCTTGAATGGCCCAGCCAGAGCACTGACTTAAACCCAATTGAGCATCTCTGGAGAGACTTAAAAATGGCTCCCCACCAACGTTTACCATCCAACCTGACAGAACTGGAGAGGATCTGCAAGGAGGAATGGCAGAGGATCCCCAAATCCAGGTGTGAAAAACTTGTTGCATCTTTTCCAAAAAGACTCATGGCTGTATTAGATCAAAAGGGTGCTTTTACTAAATACTGAGCAAAGGGTCTGAATACTTAGGACCATGTGATATTTCAGTTTTTCTTTTTTAATAAATTTGCAAAAATGTCAACAATTCTGTGTTTTTCTGTCAATATGGGGTGCTGTGTGTACATGAATGAGGGAAAAAATGAACTTAAATGATTTTAACAAATGGCTGCAATATAAAGAGTGAAAAATTGAAGGGGGTCTGAATACTTTCAGTACCCACTGTATATCCAAAGCGTGGACACCTTTGTGTGCATTTTGGTTTGTGATTACATCGGAAAGAATAGACCCTCCACAGCGGCATTAGACTGACGCACACGCTCGTCTGTGTGAAGACTGTACACAAACCAAAATAGAACGTTCCGCCACTGATAACAGCGGCAACGAACACTCAGCATGATTTCAAAATCAACACATCCCTGCGCCAGTTCGTCTCTTTTTAACACAAATGTCAACTGGATATGTTTCATATGCATTAGGAATATATACGTACAGTGAGATTAAAAAAAAAAAAAGAAAAATGTGGTAGGGACAATATCGACCCTGGAAAAATGTGGTGGGGCCATCACATGTCCTACCTGCAAATTATGCCTGTCACATAACTACTCATCTACAAGAACTCTGCTTTCAGTGCTGGTAAAGTATTCCATATGTAGCTAGTCATCAATTTCTAGGTCCACTGATGCACTTCTTGCCACTAGCAGATTCCTTATGTTGTCTAATCCAGGTAACAGAGCATCACCAAACAAAACATTCACTTCTACTTCATCTGCAAATGAAAGCAATGCGTTTTTAACTTGATCAAGTCCTACAGCCATATTCATTCCCAAGGCTTGTTTGAGATTAATCGGCGCTGTGCAGGCCAATCGCATTATGAGTTTGGAGAGCATGTGACTCGTTATGCTTTTGGATCGCTCTCACGGTACGTTGATGTCATACGCCGATCAGTCCCATTGAACTCTATTGGTAACGATGGAACTTGCGACCGTAGTTCGCTTCGGGAAACACTCCCCTGCACAGTACTGATATCGAACGTTCAGTTCACCTCGCCAGACTTAAAGGTGCCCAAGAATGTTCTTTCACAAGATGTAATATAAGTGTAAGGTGTCTCCTGAATGTGTCTGTGAAGTTTCAGCTCAAAATACCCCATCGATTTTTTTTTAATTAATTTTTTTAACTGCCTATTTTGGGGCATCATTAACAATGCACTGATTTACA
The DNA here is from genome assembly GCF_024489055.1 of Chanodichthys erythropterus. Classification (NCBI taxonomy): domain Eukaryota; kingdom Metazoa; phylum Chordata; class Actinopteri; order Cypriniformes; family Xenocyprididae; genus Chanodichthys; species Chanodichthys erythropterus. The sequence goes on along the minus strand of NC_090232.1, from coordinate 6,491,111 downwards.
CTCGGCACCGCCCCCTTAAATCGTGTGCTGCCTGCCACATGAGCTGTCGACTATTACAGCGCATTTACAAAGTTCACACAGCTAATATAACCCTCAAATGGATCTTTACAAGATGTTCGTCATTCATACTGCATGCATGCTTCAAATTATGTGAGTATTGTATTTATTTGGATGTTAAAGTTTTATTCTGAGTTAATTTGAGGCTGTCCTCCGTGGCTAACGGCTTTTGCTACACTGTTGGAGAGATTTATAAAGAATGAAGTTGTGTTTATGCATTATACAGACTGCAAGTGTTTAAAAAATTAAAATAGCGACGGCTCTTGTCTCCGTGAATACAGTAAGAAATGATGGTAACTTTAACCTCATTTAACAGTACGCAACATGCTAACGAAACTTTTAGAAAGACAATTTACAAATATCACTAAAAATATCATGATATCATGGATTATGTCAGTTATTATTGCTACATCTGCCATTTTTCGCTGTTGTTCTTGCTTACCTAGTCTGATGATTCGGCTGTGTTCAGCTCCAGACGTTAACTGGCTGCCCTTGTCTAATGCCTTTTATAATGTTGGGAGCATCATGGGCTGGCATTATGCAAATATTGGGGCATACACCCTGACTGTTACGTAAGCTGTGCTGATATAGAGCGAAATTGCATGGCTACTATATATATATATATATATATATATATATATATATATATATATATATATATATATATATATATATATCACATACATACAGCACATTCGATATATAAAATTTTAAGTAACACTTTAGTATAGGGAACATTTATTCACTATTAACTACGAATTTTCCCTCAATAAACTCCTAATTTACTGCTTATTATTAGTAAGTTAGTTGTTAAGTTTAGGTGTTGGGTAGGATTAGGAATGTAGAATAAGGCCATGCAGAATAAAGCATTAAAAAAAAAAAAATAAATAGTATTAAATACCAATAAAGAGACAATATTCTAGCATTATGCATGCTGATAATTAGAAACTAGTTAAAAGACCCTAAAATTAAGTGTTACCAAATTTAATTTTTTTAAGAAATTGAGGAAATTAGTACTTTTATCCAGCAAGGATGCATTAAACGGATCAAAAGTGACAGTTACAAAATATTTGCATTGGCATTTTTTTTCCCCAAAATAACTTACATTGCATTCAAGGCATGCATCTAATCAGTTCATGCATTCCCTGGAAATCAAACCCATGACCTTGTCGTTGCAAGTGCCATGCTCTACTGATTGTGCCGTTCTTAAAGTAACAGAATGCAGCTACAGGCCTTTGCCATTTGGTTCACCTGCCTCACCTAACCTTGTGATTGGCTGTGGGATTTAGGGGCACTGTGCTGCCTCACAGGCACAGAGGTTAAGGTTAGGCTGGTTAGAATGGGCAAGTTAGTCCCTGCTGGTATTACAGTATGTTGGGCAAAAAGCATCTTTTTCAATGACAGACATATACATCTTTTTCAGTAAACAGCCATGCAACTGCCATGAGTACATGTCTCAATTGGATTCATGAACAAATGCATTGTGCCTATTGCATAAATTTCTCCTCTCCATACGCACTCATACAAATTCCCCTTTGACTCCCCGAAGTCATCTCTGACGTTAAAAACCTCCCAGAAAATCTCCTTACACCAATTATACTTTCCCCTTTTGCTGATAAAGGGTTCAACATCAGTTCATGATGAGATTAATGCACTATAACGAACACCATCCAGTGAAATACTCAGAAATAGAACAATTAGAGGCATCTGACAAAATCCCTCTTGACCAGGAAAGAAGTTTGCATTGTGTGCAGTCAGCAACTAGACTGAGATTTGCCAATCAGATCACCGCACACACGTCCCACAGGAAATATGGTGAGCCTTCGCTGATTTTGATGGAGTTGCATAGAACTCCAACTTGGCAGATCGCTCCTGTCATGCAGGTTGGTGTTTGTGGGTAATGTTAAATTTTAATGCGATCAAACTGACTCCCTCGGCTCAGGTTGAAGGACGGTTGAAGAAGAGGAGGAGGATGGGCTTTATCCTGTATTGTCAATGTAAAACGTTAGAGGCCCTGAAATTAAATGTATGATTGCTAAGTTTTGCAATGTTTACCTCAATAACTGACTGAAAGGGATAGTTCACCCAAAAATGAAAATTTGATGTTTATCTGCTTACCCCCAGGGCATCCAAGATGTAGAGGACTTTTTTTCTTCAGTCGAACACAAATTATGATTTTTAACTGCAACCGCTGCCGTCTGTCAGTCAAATAATAGCAGTGATTGGGAATTTGAACAATAAGAGTCGAAAAAACGTCCATAGACAAATCCAAATTAAACCCTGCGGCTCGCGACGGCACATTGATGTCCTAAGACACGAAACGATCGGTTTGTGCGAGAAACCGAACAGTATTTATATAATTTTTTACCTCTAATACACCACTATGTCCAACTTCGTTCAGCTTCCGGCTAGTGAGGTCTGATCGCGCTCTGACAACGGAAGTGATGTCTCACGCTCATTGAAGTATATGGGCGAGACATCACTTCCATCTTCAGAACGCGTTTTTTGACCTCACTAACAGGAAGCTGTACGAAGTTGGACATAGTGGTGTATTAGAGGTAAAAATTATATAAATAATGTTCGGTTTCTCGCACAAACCGATCGTTTCGTGTCTTAGGACATTAATGTGTCGTCACGAGCCGCAGGTTTTAATTTTGATTTGTCTAAGCAAGTTTTATCTACTGTTATAGTTGAAGTTCCCATCTACTGCTATTATTTGACTGACAGACGGCAGCGGTTGCAGTTAAAAATCATAATTTGCGTTCGACTGAAGAAAAAAAGTCACCTACATCTTGGATGCACTGGGGGTAAGCAGATAAACATCAAATTTTCATTTTTGGGTGAACTATCCCTTTAACTAGCGCAGGTCTTTCCTACTTCAAAATGTGTACATTTTATGTCCTATAACACTGAATATCAATTAGCATTACATAAATTGTTTAATAAGGTTTACATTTACAGCACCACCTATGGTCCGATCTCCATAAAAGTTAGCATGCTTCTTTAGCATCATATGTTGCATGTGCTCACCTAATTCTGTGAAGTTCTGAGTTTCTGTTTAGGAATTATAGGCTTTTATGTACGCAGAATGCTGATCTTTGAAAATCCCAACAATAACAATAGGGTTTCAAGCTCTACACACTTGAATTGATCATTCATTTGTGAAAAACCGTAAAAGCATGTTATGAGTATACAATGCATTACACACATCTTCCATTTATTTTCTTAACCCTTATCAAACATTCATTTTTGAAAATTAAGTTAACATTTTAAAACAATTCTTTCACCAAGTGATATAATTCATTACCTTATCTATTTATGTTTGCCAAATGGTTGTAGCAACATGCCACATTAATATAGAATGTATGATTTTATAGCTTTGAATACTGCTCATCCAGTCAGAACTTTGATTTATAATAATAAAATGTAAACTTTGAAAGCCTAAACTGCTCTAATAAACTACATTCTTTGCCTGAAAACTTGAAACATCCAACCTTTAAACAACTTTCACAGATGATTCCCAGCTTCAATAAACTGTGCTTAAAGAGTGAAGACTGTGATTTGAACACACCAGCAGGTCTGCCAAGCATATGGCTTCCCCCCGAGGATCGCCACATGCCTAAATATCCTACACTACCCCTTCCAGCACTGCCTTGACACCAATCATACACCTGCTTGCCATTTAGATGTTTCATCTGTTGACTATACACAAAATGTACACTACCGGTCAAAAGATTGGCATAATTATATATAATATGATTTCTCCTGATCAGTGAACAGGGGTCATGAGTATGAGCTGAAGAAAGTGCTTCCATCCACACCCATCCATCATAAAAATTTGAAAGTGAACTAATCCTTTAAGCATTTGCCTATTTAAAACCAAACAGCTTTTTTTTTTTTTTTTTTTTTTTTTTTTGGCTGGGTAGTGCATACATGTCCCATGTCTTTCTTCAAAACAAGTTTGAAATCTGCTCATATGGCACAGTGGGGTAATATGTAAATATCACATGATTTAAACCAATCATAATTGTCCTACACTTAATTGCTTAAGTGGTTTCCATGGTGATAATGAGCTAAGTTCCTCCAGGTGGAAGGAAGAACATATGTCTTTCAGTCTGTTGTTCATAACAGTTGATGTTACAGGCTTCGGACAAGTCACGTGCTAGTTCTCAATCACTGTAGGTTTGAAAGTAGAGGGTGTAGGATTGGTGGACTTATAGAAAAAGGTGCACGTGCAATGACAGGTCTGAAACCTGAAGAGTTTTGTATGCGTTACTGGGTTGTTTGCTCAAAGACACCTATTGATTTTTGCCGTAACAAAAGAGTCATCAGTTGACATTCGTTTCTATTTCCAAAACAATGATGCCATTTGTATTTAGGCTGCCCTTGATGGATCTGAAAGTCAATCGAGAGCGAGAGGCAGTGAAAGAGGGACCACAAAATAAAGAGGAGGAAGAAAAGTGGAAAAAATTGCAGTATATGCCTTTTTTTCTCCTCTGATTAGATTTGCTTCTTATCTGTTTGGGAGCGATAACAGTTTTACCCAGGGCTTGCCAACTGCATCCCAATCCCGTTTCTTAACCGGATGAGGAGCCATGCCAAAGAGTCTTTGGTGGGCTGTCGCTGAAGATGCTGCCTCAGCCAAAACAGTCACTCGGGATCCCAGTCGCCTCTGATGGGCATAATGCCGCTACACGGCACTTGGGAAATAACGGTTTGAAGGACATGGCTGTTGTCTCTGGGATGAAGGATGCACGCTTCATTCTGCCAATACTGAGTGGACAGCAAACAATAAGAGGTTTTAAAGGACTCTTAAAGGATCAAGACACTTGAGGTTAAGAGCTAATCATGCAGGTTTAAGGGAATCAAACCCTCCATCATATTAGGATTAGAGAATTTTCAATTGTAATATTGCATTTCTGGTCGCACAGCAATGTTCTAGTACTAATTACGTCTTTATGCCTTAGTCCCACAGGAAAGGAAAATCGTAAGATCTTGTGCATTTCTCAGATGTCACAATGAGATTAAATGATGAGCAAATATTGCTTAACTTTCCTACTTCTCAGATCCGCCTCCTGAGAATAAGACCTTGTAATATTGCATGTGACTCATATGGAGCTTTAAAGGGATAGCTCACCCAAAAATGAAAATTCTCCCTGCATTGCTGAAAAACAACAACAATGAAACAGCATTGCTGGTCACCAGCATGGGATGCTGGTGTGCTGGTGGACCAACATATGTTGTATTTTGGGTGCTGGTATGATCCCAGCTAGACCACAACAAAACTTGCATATGTGTTACATATCACGTTTCTTAGTGTGTGTTTGGTAAAGACATGTTTTTAATAAAGAAAAATGCATGTTACATGTCTACTGGTAAACAGAAAATCCTCAATTTTAAACAAACACTGTTCACTTTTCATATGGTCCCAATCTATAGAGAGTAAAAATAACACTGACACAGTGTTGCAGTTACTGAAATAAAGTAGATTCACTCTATAAGTAATGATTGAGCATTAGTGATGACCTGTGGTTAACAAGCAGAATCACTGAAGATAAGAGGAACAATGAGAACAGGAAAAAGAGAAGCGATGAGCAGAAACAACGACAACAACTGACTTACAGTCACATGACCTTAGATGAAAACAACTGCAAATAAAATCAATATCTCACCAGAGATGAGATGATTAAACAACTCCAAAAATAGCATTACCAAATTCACTAATTACAAACCAGTTTGGCTTTATTTCTTTCATAGGGTACATGTACAAATGTTGTTGAAGTCACCATTATGGTGATTAGTATTATGTGTAGTTGGACACTTGGCCATTGACTTTGGTTGAATTAAATCTCTTTCAGCAATTGTTGAAAGTGTACGCCATCACTATTTTCAACAATATTTCATCCTCCTGACTGCACTGACATACCTTTTACTATGTGCACTTTTTGGAATCAGTGACTGACAGCTGGATTTTAACATGTGTGAGTTCCCAAATGAGTATGAAAATCTTTAAATACAACAACTTTAAGTTTTGAACTTTTGAAAGATGAAAGATGAATGCGGCCAAGTACAGGGATATCCTGGATGAAAACCTTCTCCAGAGTGCTCAGGACCTCAGACTGGGCCAAAGGTTTACCTTCCAACAAGACAATGACCCTAAGCACACAGCTAAAATAACGAAGGAATGGCTTCACAACAACTCTGTGACTGTTCTTGAATGGCCCAGCCAGAGCCCTGACTTAAACCCAATTGAGCATCTCTGGAGAGACCTAAAAATGGCTGTCCACCAACGTTTACCATCCAACCTGACAGAACTGGAGAGGATCTGCAAAGAGGGATGGCAGAGGATCCCCAAATCCAGGTGTGAAAAACTTGTTGCATCTTTCCCAAAAAGACTCATGGCTGTATTAGATCAAAAGGGTGCTTTTACTAAATACTGAGCAAAGGGTCTGAATACTTAGGACCATGTGATATTTCAGTTTTTCTTTTTTAATAAATCTGCAAAAAAAAATTCTGTCAATATGGGGTGCTGTGTGTACATTAATGAGGAAAAAAAATGAAGTTAAATGATTTTAGCAAATGGCTGCAATATAACAAAGAGTGAAAAATTTAAGGGGTCTGAATACTTTCCGTACCCACTGTATGTATGTATATATATATATATATATATATATATATATATATATATATATATATATATATATATATTATATATTATATATATATATATTATATATATTATATATATATATATATTATGTAGGTATAATAATATAATACAATAAATCATGTGTTTTACCTTATATTGTTTATTCCTTTACATCATTAATGTGTTAAATATAGAATTAAGCAAACAAAAACAATGCTTGTATACAGGCAGCTGACTTACTCACACTCAACCCGACAATACCATGCAGGTGAACCAGCTTCACCAGCTCTGTTTTGCTTGAGAATAGCATGAATATGCTGGTCCACCAGCGGGGCCGGCACTATACCGGCATAAACCAGCCTGGACCAGCTTTCTTTCTTCTGTTGAACACAAAAGAAGGTATTTTGCAGAATGTTGGTAACCAGACAGTTGACAGTAGGTAGGTAAGTGATGACAAAATCTTTGTTTTTGGTGAACTATCCCTTTACAATAGGTCTCAAATCAAAGTCTGCAATCTCAATGTGAACTCGAATATTTCTAATCAAATTCCTTCTGAAATAGCTGAAATCCACATTGACTTAGCTTGTATCCATATTGTATGTCAGTGATTGTCCCATATGAGTCTATTTTTATATCAAAAAATATTTTAAGAGGAAAATTTAGAAACTATTTTTGAAAACCCCATTAAGTCTCCCAAACTGTTAGAGCAAATAAAGAACAAATACATTTTCCTCTGGGATCAGTTATTTATTTTATTATTGTGAAATGTGTTTTAAGTCACTATAATCACACTGAAAGCCATAACACACCAACAGCATATACACATGTTCTTTTAAAATGTATTAAAATGAATAGAACATGTTCTTGTAAGTGATAAATGTCTGTCAATCAAAATTCAATGGTTCACTTGGGTCAACACAGATCCTCTCCGCTCTCTAAAAATGCACGGAAATGGAAGATCTGTTTGTTTCATCATACTCATCAAAATTTAATTGCTTTTCCATTGATCAAACATGCAGCGGCTATTGAAACTAACACACTCTTTTAAAGAAATCCAAATCTGAATAATGCAAAACTCTAAAGGAGATGGCTCCCAGATAATGTGTTGACAATAGTAAATCTAATGCAAAACTTGTGCTTATAGTGTCATTCTGTCTGGGATCATTTGGTGTAAAATTAAAGAGGATATATTTTAAAATTACAGAAACAATAAGTTTAAGTCAGCACCTGCTGTATATGTTTCTGTTATATACATTCTGCTTGTTATACATCACAGTGTCTTAACGGCGTTATTAACACGAACGAGCTACAGCATTTGAAAAGTTTTCACAGGATGTCCACGAGGAATGTTAGAGGGCATTATGCAAATGTTCACTTGTCACAAGTGAACTTCGCGTACATGGGATTCGAATTAGAAATGACTCATTTAAGTGGTTCAGAGTCAACTCTTTCTTTTCAGAGACAACTTTATTTATGATGCAATTTCAGCTTTACAACTTGGCAGTCTGTTTACATTAACATACAGCTACATTACACACTGCATGTAAGGTAATTTTCAAAAATCCATAATAGGGAACTTTAAAATAACAGTTTTCTATTTGAGTGTGTTTTAAAATGTGATTTATTCCTCTGAAAGTATGATCAAAGTTTTCAGCATCATTAGTGTCCTTTAGTGTCACCTGATCCATCAGAAATCATTCTAATATGCTGACTTGATTGTCAAGAAACATTTCTTATTATTATAATGTTGAAAACAGTTGTGTTGCTTCATTTATTTATTTGAGGATTATTTGATGAATACGAAGTTACAATACAAGTTATTTTGTTTGACTTTTTTGTAGTGGTGGTGGTGGATTAAACATTAAATATTACTAATTCAATATTTATTTTTGAATAATCTCTTGCAGTATTTAATGAAATGTACTTTGAAAATAAACTTGAAACTAAAAGATCAGGATATTTATATCAAAGAAATGACGCATCTGACATTTATGCAAAGATACATTCACATTTTGAAACACTTGAATTAAAAACAAAAGATTTCCTAGTCATATCTGTTAAGTGCATAAATATACATATCTACTGTGGTTTAAACATTATAGCATAACTCTACTGACTGACTTTTTATGCTGCACAATATATTTCTAACCCTACACTATAGTACTGACATGTACCTGTGAGACACCACAAAAAGAAGATGGGATGTGTATTAGATTATCACTGTGATGGATGATACCATATGCTGTTTTATGTGGAGGAAAAACTTACACAAGTGCACTTGATCAATGTTTTCTTCAATCACTGTCAAGCAGTACTACTCAAGTAGTACATAAACTAAAATGATATATGATATATATATATATATATATATATATATATATATATATATATATATATATATATATATATATATATATATATATATATATATATATATATATGATATATATGATATATATATATATATATATATATATATATATATATATATATATATATACACACACACACACACACACACAAAAACATATGTATATATGTCTTTGCATATTAGTGTTTGTGTAATGAATTCTTGTATTTAATTACCTAAAAAAAAGAAAAACAAAATGTGTTTTTGCAGCAGGTCAAATGTCTGGACATCACAATCAATACTGGAACGCTGTCACTAAAGTTTTATGTTAACCATCCAGACAGTGTCCTTTAAAGAATTCAAGGATCCTCCACAGCTCTTCAGAAACTCTCAGGGGTCAGTGTTATTTTCAAGACTTCTTAAGGGAGACTTTTGTCCCATTTTAGCAAACATTAATACTTTGTCATGTTTGTACCAGACACCATCATACCCTTGAGTAATCTATTTGAAATGATAAAAGATGCACCTGCCTTGTCACATTTTCTGTTCTCCTTCAAGCAAGAAAGCAAGAAAGAAAGCAAAAAAGCAAGAAAGGAAGCAAGAAAGGAGATCGATCGATCGATCAATAACAAAAAAATAGAAACAGCTCAAAGTTACACACAAAACCTAAACCTACTTGTCAAAACTAACCTGCAGGGTGCAATGAATCTTTGCACAGCACTTTTCATTTCAATAGTTCACTGTGATCATGACTCTCAAACTCCATGTCACAAACTGCTCTGATAGACAAGTGGAGGATCCAAACGCAGCTTTAATTGGGCCAATCCAGAATCAAAATCCATAAAACAGGCAATAGGTCAAAACACAGAACAGAAAAAAAGACATCACAGAAAAATAAGAAAAATCACAAAACAGAAGATCATAAAACCATGCCAGAGGAAACCAGAGAGAGAGCTCAGAAATACAGTGACACACTTACAAGACTTCGCAGTGAAAAAAATAAAAGCACAGGGCTTATTTAGGCAGGGCTTAAATAGGTAGACATAAACGAGATAATCACAGGTGGCAGTAATCAGCACACAATGAGTCCAAGCAATGGGTCATGGGAAATTGAGTTCATGAAGTGGTAAAAGAGACAGGAAGTGTGCTCTCTGGTGGCTACCATAGGCACCCCGGCTGGAAGGCTTGACACTCGAAATGGTACAATAAAAAATTAAATTAAATTTTAAAAAAGTAGTCTACATGATGCGTGCACTATATTCAAAGTTGTGTGGAAACAGCTGCATAAAGATTCTTCACATTTTCTCTTTGTTCCATTGGAGAAAAAAAAAAAAAGCATAGTCACAACATAAGTAATCTAAAAACAGCAAACAAATGACAAAATTATAATTTTATTAGCTAAGCATCGGGGCAGTAGTCTGGGTAAACCCAGCCTGATATACCGGCGATTTGATTTCGCTTGGCAACTCAGTCTGGAATCCCGTGCATTCATTTTTGATGCGCTGTTACACTTTTGCGGGAACCAATCACAGGCTGGCTTATCCACCTTGCTCGCTATTGGCGGGTATAACACGATGACGATAGAGAAGCGACGGCAAGCAGCTTTCAAACTCTATCTGATCTACCCGTTTCTCGCACGACCGTCACTCCAAAATAACAATGCACAATCACAGTGACGCCGATTGTGTTAAGCATTTACCTTATCTGAGAGAAATGTAGCAGAGAGCTGATCCGACAGTCTCTTCATGGGAACATTACAAATGGCGATTAATGACACACGATGATTCTCTGCTGTAATTTTGGTGGTTTGCTTCACGATGTGAGTACAGGACTCTTTTACTTCAATGCCCCTTGATGGTAGACAATGTTTTATTTGCTCTATATATTTCGTCTCCCTGCTTCTTGAATCTTGCAACGCATGAGCTGACTGGAATTCTTTTTGGTTGTTATGACAATGACGTAGTTTAGGGCGGCTATATTCCGCGTTCATTTACACTGAACCAGAACAGTATCAGAGTCGCCTTTTAAACTTTCGACGATGCTGAATGACTTCTTTAGTTAGCAAACAAATTGCTCGAGTGGGTGTAAATACCGATCACTTTCATGTTTTTTTTTTGCACAACCTGCAAAAATCGCTCGATGCCATTGCTGCTTCTGCAAACTGCGGATCAATGCTACAAACCAATACAAACTAAACCTGCGTCTCAATCAGCTCCCCTAGTTCCCTAGGTCGTGAATCAGTATATCATGAAAGTGAATGTGGCTGATTCCCTGATCAGTGCCCTGACTACTGAACTAGGGAGCCGATTGAAACATGGTAAACCTGTCTGGAGTTGTCGCATCGCTCTGCAAAGTGATCTGATTGGTTGAAGGATTATCCAATTGCATGACTAATGCTCGTTGATCACGCCTCTTGTGCAGTAGGAAATACATAGCAAACTCCCCAGACCAATGTTCAATTTTAAATTGAGCTTGGTCTGGTGATAGCCAGACTAGTGGGGCAGTTATTTTTTCTGAAATAGTGAAAACTATTATAAATAGTAGAAATAAAGAAATAGGGGAGGAGGAATCACCTTCTTTATTAATGACTTTGCTTCCACTATGCCGCATTGTTATTGAAAACCTGCTTCCCTATAATCATATCCTATAAATTAAAGCTTCTACTCCCCTCCAGAGTTTGCATCTTTTATCTTGGTCGGCATGTACACTTCCAGCCTGAGCCGCAGATGTCTGCTGGACAGATAGCAGGTGAGGAAATGAAGAAACAGATCGTATCATTTTGGGAGACTTCAGCAATTCGAGACTGACTAAAGAACTCCCATAATACAAGCAACACTTCAAAACTGTTGATCATTGCTACACCTGATCAAATATTCCATTTTTTCTTCTCATGCTGCTCTGAGACATTTGATCACAACAGGACTATGTCATTATGAAATACAGGCAAAAAATCAAAACTGTTTCTAAGTTTAAATGATGGATAAAAGACTGAATTGCAGAGCTGCTCAGACTTTACTTTAGTGTCAGAGCAATGAATGACCTGAATTAATGCTTAAACCAGTGGCAATCAACTTCACAAGCCAAGAGGGCCACATTCAAACCACTCAGAACCTCTGAATTTAAACATGGGTTTGAAGAATTTCACACCAGCAGGATAAGGAGTGAGTGAAAATTAATATTATTGTGAAACTCTGAGTCGCAGAAGAGTGTGAGCAATTTTCATTAGGTTGCTGCACAAATAAATGTCAGTTTCATTTCATATGAAGCCACATTATTCGGCCTCATCAGCATAATCTGAAGGAAATTAAGCTGACGTGCCATATCAGTCAGAAAGGTTGCATTGTGCATGAATGTGCAAGTACAAACCCGATTCCAAAAAAGTTGGGACACTCTACAAATTGTGAATAAAAACAGAATGCAATGATGTGGAAGATTCAAATTTCAATATTTTATTCAGAATACAACATAGATGACATATCAAATGTTTAAACTGAGAAAATGTATCATTTTAAGGGAAAAATAATTTTACATTTCATGGCATCAACACATCTCTAAAAAGCTGGGACAAGGCCATGTTTACCACTGTGTGGCATCCCCTCTTCTTTTTATAACAGTCTATAAACATCTGGGGACTGAGGAGACAAGCTGCTCAAGTTTAGGAATAGGAATGTTGTCCCATTCTTGTCTAATACAGGCTTCTAGTTGCTCAACTGTCTTAGGTCTTCTTTGTCGCATCTTTCTTTTTATGATGCGCCAAATGTTTTCTATGGGTGAAAGATCTGGACTGCAGGCTGGCCATTTCAGTACCCGGATCCTTCTTCTACGCAGCCATGATGTTGTAATTGATGCAGTATGTGGACTGGCATTGTCATGTTGGAAAATGCAAGGTCTTCA